>NW_018128267.1:409449-411401 GCF_001952655.1 Monopterus albus | reverse complement strand
ACAATGGCGCCATCTTGAAACTCCTCCAGGGTTGTTGTGCACATGTCACTTGTTAGGGTGATTTTCATTTTTAGATAGAAATGAATATAATTAGTTAGGGTTTTTATTATATAGCATACATAAGTCTATATATTTTAATCTCACAGTTGTGTTTATGTTTATGTAGTTACATATCTATATATCACCCTATGTGTTCACTGAATCACTGGTCAGTATTTACTGTGTTGGCCAACTGGAGCACTGTTTAACATCAAGGGGGACTGGTTCACTAAAACACTGAATCTCATTAGATTTATAGCAAGGAGGGTCCACAGATACTTTATTATCACCACCTGGCTGAAGAGGCCAGGGAATTTGGGGTTACTGGGACACCAAGGGTAATAAACAAGAGACTAGATCTAAAAGTCAGGAAGAGGAAGACAACTTCAAAGGCAGGGCAATATACAGACACACACACAAGCAGAGCAGTTTTATTGGAACTGGAAAGCAATGCCTAAAGTAGCAGTTAGTTGGAAACAAAGAATGAAGTAAGTGTCTATGTAGGAATTAAGACGTTATAGGTATTCCTCCCCTTTTAGGTCACTGTCCACGACCATTGGAGCAGAGAGGATAATTGGAGGATGGACGGACTGAAGGACCAATATCGGGAGAGTTAAGTTTACACCACGACTTCTCCCCAGCAGCTTTTGACCAATCAGATAGTAACATCATTTTCATACAAATGTTGTATACCGGCAAGTTGAGGGTAGTCTTTCCTGTTTATCCTAAACAGTGAAGATCCATGTGCACATGCTTATTTTGATACGTTAATGCATAATAAATTTCACATATATCTTTTTATTAGTCTTCTTTTTTCAAAATAAAAGAATTACAAATTTGGTGGCCCCGACATGATTTTGAGAAGAGAGGAGAAAGGAACAAATTGAATCACAATTGGATCAGTATCGGCACAGGACCGGAGATTTCCAGCTGCGCCAGCCTGTACTCTGAATCTCCTGCCACCCACAGACCGGTCTACTTTGAAAGGCATGAACAAGTAAAATTAATGCATGCAGAAATTTACAAGAGTGTCCAATTGACATGAGTAATTTCTTTACAGGGTAGAACTAAAAATAATTTCAAGAGTGCCCAAGGTATGAGTAGGTCAGGGAATTGATTCTAATAACACTAATAACTACACAAATGCATACGTGGGAATTTTCACATTGGTATATTCACACTAATAGGACTGTACTTACGTAACACAGTGAAGAGAACTATTTTCTGTGAACGTGAAGAAAAGTAATTAAAGGAATGGAGGAAGTTAAAAGTTTGGGACAGCTTAAAGAATGGGTTTTAGGAGAAATGGCTAGAAAAGCATCAGAAAGACAAGGAAAACAGGCAAGAAGAAAAGCGGAAACACTGTGGGACAACTGGGAAGAGCAAGGCCTCATTCCCAGCACACCTATTGGAGTGCTCCCCCCTCCCAGTGTAGTTATGTGCATTGCCACCCAACCGACAGGTGCCTACAATAAAGCTGTGGAAGACTGGGAGAATGCAGGGAAATGTACTTGGGGTCTTACTTAAAACAGGATGAAGAAATTCAGAGACAGAGACACAATGACTACTGAAATGTGTAAAATCATGGTAGCAGCAAGGAAGGAACAGACTGGACACGAGAGGATTATGGTGGTGACTAAGGTTCCTGAGGAGAAAGACTGGAAAACAGAAATGGTTAAAGCAGTGACTGAAGCAGTAGCAGCTCAGTTGAACCTTACTCCACCCCAACTAGTACAAAATGGATCTTACTTTCCCATCCAACCACCACAAGAGGTGCAATGGTACAGTAATAGAGGAAGAGGAGGATTAAGACTAGGGTGGCGTACGGCTTGTTACGCTTGTGGACAACATGGCCATTAGGCATCAGCTTTTCCCACCTTTGGGGGGGTCCCGAGACAGCCACCAGACCCGTT
>NW_018128267.1:407826-409407 GCF_001952655.1 Monopterus albus | reverse complement strand
CTCCCCTACCCTGCTCAAATGCCTGCCCAGGCTTGGAAGCAGGAGCAAGATTACTGAAGGTGCCCAGGAACCGATGCAGGCCAGTGCTGTCCTCCTATGACAGAACCAATGGAGGCCTGCGACATTAATGGCAAGATTCACTGGCTGATGGCTGATGTTGGAGCTGCATATTCATCCATCAACATTTTGTTTACACTCTTAGCTAAGAGCCTTGCTGTAGTTGGTGTCTCAGGGAAACCTTAGTATTAAACTTTTACTGTTCTTTTGGCAGTAATACACAATGGACAAGCATTAACCCATCAATTTTTATAAGGTCCTGAATGCCATGTCAATCGTTTGGGCAGAGACTTGCTCTTAATATTGTGCATGAATATCTATTGCAGTCCAGACGGTCTCCACCTTTCCTCCCTAATGCCACAGCAGTTGAGCCAAGACATTCATGCCAAGCTACTTTACATGGCACCTACACCAGAACCAGCTGAACTTTTTACACAAGTTTATTGGATGAGGCTCCTCCAAAATGGACCTGAGACACCTTACATTCAATTTCAATACATGTTGTGGAAACCATGGCTCCAGACCCTGCATCCATACAAAGCTTCTTTGGGTGCTCTATACTGTACTTTAAACTACCTCATTCAACCAGATGAATCGTATGACCAAGCCTGGACAGAAGAGCTACATGGCAACAAGCAGAAGCACTATTATTTCCAGACTACACACAACCCTTTCTGCTTGATGTTTCTGAAAAAGCTGGAATAGTGAATGCAGTGCTTTTCCAGAAAAAGGAGGGAGAAAGGAGGATACTGATGTACCACAGCTCAAAACCATTACAAAGACAAGCCATATAGTGATGGGCCATGAACTAAAGGTGAACACTGACCATGGAGTAGTGACCTTCTTGGGATCGAGAGCATTCACCTTTAAAAAAAACAAAAAAAAACAAAGATCTCTGAGACACTGCTGCTGCCCCATATTACATTCCACACTGAAGGGATAAACATGGCACTCAGCACAGGTACTGGCCAAGCACACAATTGTTCAGAAAAAGCAGAGAGAGATATAAAAATCAGAATAGACCTGGCAGCTGAGCCTATCCCAGATCCTGATATGACTCTGTTTGTTGACGGATGCTGATACAGAGGAGATAGTGGTAATGTGGCATCATACGCAGTAGTTGAACAAAACCCAGCTACAAAGACATGCATCACAAGAGACCAAGGAATCAACCCCCAACCAGCTTCAGCCCAGTTACCAGAAATCATTGCATTGACTAAAGCATTGGAACTAGCAGAAGGAAAGAGAGTGAACATCTACACAGACTCGGCCTATGGGCATGAAGCAGTACATCCAGATGGGCCACAATGGATCAGAAGGAATGTTTTGACCACTGCCAACACTCCTGTGAAACACTGAGCACAACTTGAGAAGCTGATGAATGCAGTGCCTCTGCCGGCTGCTATGGCAGTGATGAAGTGTAAGGGACATCAGAAACGTAACTCCAGCATCGCAGAAGGAAATGATGCTGCAGATACAGCCGCCAAAAAGGCAGGAGGATACACCACCAAACAGATGGTCATG
>NW_018128267.1:400750-403625 GCF_001952655.1 Monopterus albus | reverse complement strand
ACTCATGAGCATAATAATTGGTCACATTTAAGAAAAGCAGTATATACTACATCTTGATTGTCATTTTACTTTTTGTCCTACGATTCACTGTTTCTGTCTACATCCAGGTTCACTCCAGGCCAACATGGTGATCGCCCAAAAGGAGTCCCATGCAGACGGTTTTCCCCATAAAATCATCATAATGGGGTTTTCCGTCTCTTGAGGATCCAGGGGGTTGTGCATGACACTTTTTCCCCACAAATCATCATCATGGGGTTTTTTCGTCTGCACCGCAGTGACATTAAGAAATGATGAGAAATCTATTAAAGATGAAATGATGTGTTTGCATTGAAGCTGTGTGTCCAACAGTACAGACAATTGTGTGTTATGGAACATGAGGGAAAAAAACAGCTTGTTCAGTCTTATTTTCATTTACATTTTACTTTAATTTCCATTTTATGATTATGTTTTAATTGCAGTATTGGAAGAAATAATTAAAGGTGTGAAGGTTACAAGTTCCAGGTCACAACGGCTGACCTGCATAAGGAGTGAAAAATAAGGAAGCAAATACTGAACTATATTATAATCCTACTCAAGTAACTTTCTTTGGTTACATGTTATCACATTTCTAATTGTGTTAGAGTTGATTTTGTTAGAATTCCCCTGCGATGACCTGGGACCAGAGATGTCGGCTGATGGCCTGGATAGGCCCAGTAACGGTCAAAAGTCACAGCTCATTCAGAGGATAAGATTTTACTATGTTTTTACATTTATAGTTTATAGAACTGTCATTAGTTTGAGTCACTAGTAAGTACCCATATATAATGTTTTGCTTATAATTAGGTCGCATTAGTTTACACCTTAAAAGGTGTAAAAGGAGGGAGTCTTCTCTTTTCAAAATAAAACAGTGGTATTCTGGCCTTTCCATAGGTCAAGTTTTTTGGTTGGATTCAAAATCAAAGCTACTCTGAAACAGCTAAGAACAGACATCTCTCCAGTACTGGATGGCGAGCCCCAGCCCAAGGAATCGAACACAGTGGTAACTAGTGACTAAACTGGTTACAAGACATTAAACTGAAAAAGACACTGAACTGACTTACGACTTGAACAGACTTTATATGTACTGCAGGAGGACTGAACTTGTTTTCTTTATTTTTGTTTTGGTATGTGCGCTAATCCTTGGTTAATGTATTTTTCTCAGTGAATGTGAAATTTACATCCATTTACAACATTAGCACTAAATTCAACTACCTTACTACAAGCTGTGTTGATTATTTCACTGTGGTTATCCCCCTTGGCTCCTATGAACCTGGATTATTCTGATCTGGTCCAAAAGCTTTCCTTTGTACTGGTCTTACTGGTATAGATAGTTCACAGTACCATAGTTACTAGTTACAGAAGGATAATAGATAATACATACACACTAGGATAGTGTTACACGTTGATAACGTCGTGGAGTTTGCTGAGAGCTGTCAAAGGATTAGCTCTGTGATTAGTGATGTCCAGCAATACCTGTCTGTTGTATGTTAGCAGTGCATGACAATTCTGCACTGCACAAAAAGCGAAAAACACACACATACAAAAAAAAGAAGCTGGTATTCAACAGCGGAACAAGCAAACACGTCGGCCTCGACAGGTGCCATGTTAGCTCTGATGCAGTATGTAGTGATATTTTTGAAAACACAGGTTTCAGTGCTAGCTAAAAGAATACACTCCCTTCAGAAGTGTACAATCCATTTCAGGAAACGCATTTCATAAAAAGCAACAAAAAAGACAAGACACAACAACATAACAGAAAACAATATTCAAGAAAATCATTTTTGAAAATAACATTTCACAAAACAACAACAAAACAACTGGCAAACACAGCAACATTTCATATTATGGACAGGTAGGGACAAATATCCACTGCACTCATACTTATTGTATGAGCAACATAGTTTTTGACTTTTTTCCAAAACACATAATTCTAAAAATGTTTGTATGAAATTAATATTTGTAAAAAACAATAGTTTGTGCTTTGTCAAGTACCATATTTGGGTTTTTTCGCCATGCCTACTGTTTATACACTTGAGGTTTCCAGTAGGCTTTGGCAGACTAGTAAGTTTTAGCCATTCAGCCTTTGGTGGAAGTTCATTCATTTCACTCAGAGAAACATTCAGCTCCCTGGTATTTCTTCTGTTTATTGCTAACAACGTTCTGGTGTTAATACAGTTTTTATAACCACCATTACACAAAATCTTTATGTCACATGATTTGTAAAAGCTCTCACTCAAAGAGAAAAACCACACACCACATCTGCTAAAATATAAGCTACAATAATTCTCAGCCTTTCACTCAGATTTTCAGTCTCATAAAACACTTTTAGCAAAACACTACACACAATAGAGTACCGTAGTAGTGAGTCCTAAAACACGGAACTGAGTTAGCATTTTTGCACTTCTGGTTCCCTTGCCCCAAAGTCAATGCTGGGTAATGCATGGTTGCATGCAAAAATTGCAAAATCTTGTTGACATATGTCCCTTGCACCTGGAGTATAGACAAGTTTATCTCTGCACCTTATTGCATGAAAATAGAGCCTCATATGTGTAACATAAGATAGTTTAAACAGACTCCAAAAATACATTTTCCGACATTATGAATGAATGAAAAAAAAAATAACAAAAATATATATTTTGTGTTTGATATTATGAAAAACAGGTTATGAAAAGTTTTTAAGTAATATATAATGTCAGAATTGTGACAGCAAACTATAACAATCCAGTCTGTAATGTGGACAGTGACTCATTTTAATTAGCAAACAGTGAAGAAACATGAAAAAAACTGCAAACTCATCTTTTACACGTCCTGTCCTACTGCCCTCACAACTTTAGGGCAGCAGAGAAAGATGATCATT
>NW_018128267.1:369301-400686 GCF_001952655.1 Monopterus albus | reverse complement strand
TGACTGGCAAAGTCAGTCTCTTGACCTCTGGCCAGCTGAACAGATAAATCATTCAGTGAATTACCACATGAAATAGGTGCCAAGTCAAGTCCAGTTTGCCAAATTTTCTCAGAACAAACAAGTCAAACTGAGCAAATATAGACTATATACATGATATGGAACTCCTGTTATTGCCCAGGCTCCACTGAAAAATAGTGCAGAATGTTTAAATATGGGAACATATGGGCAGAGTGGTAGAATAAAATGAGATGCTGCTGTAAGTGCAGCTAATAAATCTACATACCAGATCCGGATTCAGAAGAAGCTGCTTCTTCTTATCAGCTCTCAAAACCTTTCTCCTGCCATCCTTTCAAAGTCATTTTAGTAGCATGAGTATCTGTAGCCAATGCATGAGAGTTTACTTCTGTATAGTGTAAGCTGCTCTTGGTGGACTTGGGTTCTGTGCAGTCCCGAGCAAGCAGTGGTATCCATGCCTTCTCCATAATCTGAAATGCTGTGGTGTTTTTTTTCATTCTGCCTTGTTTTATGAAATATGGTTGTGTTTCATGAAACATCTTTTTTTTTCTTTTAATTTTGCGTTGTGTAAAATACTATGGTATTTTGTGAAATGTAAAGTTTTTTGCGCAGCTCAGAGCCACCATACAGTGCAATAACCCCCTCAGAACCACAGAACTATAAATCAAGATAATCAGTGTTCATACTGGTAGTTCTGTGTTGTGGGATGTGATGGACACTGCAACCTCTAAAGACCCCTAGGAACACAAGATTTATAGTCTGCTAGATGAACGGGATTATGTATAGTTCTTGTTTCAGTTTTCACACTTGTACCCATACAGCTACAAACCACTGCATTTACAGTATTACTGCAACTGGTGGTCTATGCTTTTGATCTGTGTGACAAACATTTGGAGTCAGCTGGTGGTCACATATAGCAATATTCGTCTAAGGAATATAGTCTTGGTATTCATTAAGGGTCCACTGTAGGACATCAAATCGTGAAGAATTATGTTGGCAGAGTGTGTGGCTCCATGCCAGTGATCCGCATTCAGTATTTGGTATTCATCTTTTGTTTATCTTCCAGATGGCTTTCAGCTACAGTAAAAGAAGAAATCAGGTTTCAAGAGATTTTTAGCTTTATCTTAGTAGCAAAAACAACAGATTTGACCACACATAAAACTTAGAGCTCCAGGTAAGAAATGTGACCAGCTGCACTGTAACAACACAGTGAAGTTCACCTGCCACACATATACCAGCTGGTGTATGATGCAAAAAAAAAAAAAAAATCTATATACAGAAACACTGTATACACACAGGCATATCCCAAATACCACAAAAAAATCATTCAGACACCACACGAGTAATGACAGCATGAGTGTATACACTGGACTAAACAGTCTCATGGGTCAGTTAGGCATAAACTCGTGTTGTTTAATAATGGTTTAGTAAGTAAATCTAATAATGAACCAATTTAATGAAAGTCCAATGTCCCAAGATTTTCTATTAAACCCAACTGAGGAGAACAGAGCAGATTTAAGTTTCCAAAAAGTGAGGTCAACCTTTTGAAAAAAGTGACATTGATAGTGGTCTATTTATACAAAATGATTCAAAGTACAATCTCAAAACAAATTCTGGGACTTTTTAAAAAAATGTAGGAAATGTACAACCTTGCAAACATAATGAGAAACTCATTAACCTCATCTGTATAAATGCATAACAATAATCTTCTGTGACTTCCAAAACTGGATATAGTGTTTAAAGGGAAATTCTGGCTCTATAATGTACAGCATGTTTCTGAAGGAAAGATGGTAAGGGAGAGGGGTATGTAGTGATTGTTGACACCACACATTTACAGTCATCCACATTGCTGCCCCTGTTTGTATGTGTTTTATTGTGTTTACTTACTAAAACAATGCAAAATAAACCTCTCAGCAACACTTAGGTGTCCTCACACAGATTTCATGGCCTGCTGAAGGCTGAAAGGTGGTGATAGACCGGTTACCTCATACACATAGGACCTTTTTTTCAGATCAGTTCAGTGCTGCTGGTGGTGAAACATGAGTGATGAGGAAATTTGCAATACAAAATGACCCAAATATATAATTAAATTAACCCATTACTGGCCACGAAGTTCTAATTGTCCATAAAATTTTATCACCAACTTTTTTTTTAAATCATATCATTTCCATGCAGCCTGATGGCAGATGGGTGCAATAAGAACTGGGAATCTTTGGTTTAACTAATCTTGATAATTTGATTCCAACCTGTCTTATGGTCTGGATGCTCGTGTTTCTTGCATTTTATGCCTCATGTGACCATGTTTACAGATCTCAGCAATTACTCTGGTGACAGGTTGAATTATCTTACAACATCCTGGCACAAATTTCCTTCTCAATAATTTGGCCTTTTTTAAACCAGTAGCTGAGTCTTCACATACAGCACATCCATAGTTTAGGATAATCTGTGTTGTCAGATAAAAGTTATGATTAGCTTACAGAATTATTGAGTGACTGCTTAAATATACAGTTTGTATAGAAAGTTAATATATTCACACACAACTTTGTGAACACATGTTTTTTCATAAATCTAAACAAAATATTTTGTGTATTCATGTTTGACCATCAAAATAAGATATTTTCATTATATTTTAAATGTATACAGTATAATAACAGTCCATGTGCATGACCACATACTGTATTTCTGTAATTGATAGAGTAGCATTGCTCCTTCATTTCCCTTCAGCTCTTAGTGGCTGATCAGTTGTTTTATTATATCTTTGTACAAAGTGAGAGGCAAAACAATTTGTATTTGGCTTTAACTGTGAAAACCCATCGTCCTATCTCACATGAGCCTGGCCAACAGAGAGGAAGGGATGAAAATGAATGTGCTTTATGTGGGGCAAAGGCTCTTAGAGCAGCCTGTCTGTCTGGGCATGGGTGTTGGCCATCCAGTTGGGCAGTGTTTGACAGTGTGCCGTCTTCATTCTTTCCTAGACAGTACTCTCTATCACCCAGTCAGTGCTGTCAATCGTCCCTTTGCTCCCTCCTGCATCCACCTCCTCCTCACACTGCAACAGCATGCCATTTATAGACAAGCTTCTCTTAGTCCAGATATTGCTGATCCTGCGTGGTTTGTTGCACAGCTGACCAGCACCAGCCCCTGCTACATCTCCCATGTCAAAGGACTGGCTTCGTTTCAGTTTGGAGTCCAGTGGGACCATGAGGAGCCGGCTAAGGCTGGAGTCCAGTGTCTGGCCCAGTAGTGGTTCCCTGTCAGCACGGGGCTTGGCTAATGTTATTGCAGAGCTACTAGAGACTCCCAGGTCATGGCCCTGTGCTCCCCGCAGGTCAAGTGAGGTGAAAGCCCCAAGGAGTTGGTCCAGGTTGGACTGAGGCTTATGGGGAGCTGGCCTCCAAATATTTGCAAGTGTGCTGTTGGGGCTGCATGAGCCCGCAGCCATGGAGCCCGAGGAAGCAGAAGAAGATGTGAGGCTGCTCTGGAGGGAGCCACACTTGAACTCCACTACCTCATCCTGCACAGTCACTTTGGCCTTGACCTTCAGCTCAGGCTGAAGCTGAGGCTGGGGCATAACACATCCATTATGCCTGAAGCGACCCCCGTTGGTCTGAGAGTGTGTGTCACTGGCACTAGATAGCTTCCCAACCGGAGGTTCAGTATCTGCAGTTTTGTAGCGTACCATAAGGATGACAATAAACACAAGCAGGGTGGCCACGATGATACCTCCAACAACCAGGATCATGGTGCCCCCCAGCAGCTGGCTGGGCAGAGACTGGCACTGAGGATAGTCATCCTGGGTGAAAAAATGTGTGCAGCCCACAACGTTGGTAGCTGTAAGCGTGGTGGCAGTGTCATCCCAGGCAGCCAACACACACAGATCATAGCGAGTCCCAGACACCAGATTCGTCACCAAGAAAGCTTTGCTGGAGGCCGGGATCATCCTTAACAAAGACAGAACAAACAATTAAGACCTGTATTAAGATAAAGTGGTCTTCCTCTGTTATGGACAGATATCTCTTTTAAAGACACAAAGGTAGTTGTAAAAACCTAGATGAAAGATTACAGTAAATGCTATAAATGACAGAGCCATCAACATCTGAACAGGGTACACCTAATTTCAGGAAATGGAGACTTAACTGTAACAAATTGTTGCTGTAGGTAATACAAGCTCTATTGCCAGTGCTGTTATTCATTAAAGGAGAACCAGAATTTCCATTTGCATTTCCTGGAATTTCTCTCTGCTCTCTCTGTGGTTGCTGCCTTAACAGACAGCCATCATTAACTGGCTTTATCATTCAGAGCCATCTGTCTTGCTGCAGTGTACAGAGGGCCCATTTGACATGTGAGCTGTGGAGCAGTGATAAATAAGTAGAAAATCCAGGAAGGGCAAGAAACACTGGAGAGTGTAGCACATTTTATATGGGCCAATCCAAGATAGAGTTGGACCAAAGGGAACTGTCAGGTGTTGGGGTATTGCTTTCTGGAGAGCTGAAATACTGTGTGAACAAATATATATGTCTGTGCATGTCTATCTGTGCATGTCTATTGCCGTGGGATAAAATCAATGCACAGAAAATCAATGCAGTGCCAAGAGTCATTTATTGAACAATATTATTGAAATATGATTGAGAGGGCAGGATACAGGATCACCTTGTCAGTCTAGTCTCTCAAGCAGAGGACGTCAGGCAGCCGGCCACAGGGCAACTCTTTTCCCAGGGTCTTCATGCACATGCACCTGATCAATTCTGTTGCTAACTTTATTTCAATTTCTCGCTTCCTGTTATTGTCCCCGCTCTGATGTCAACCTAGTCTTGCTTCTCTTTTTTCGGGAACACCCTGCAAGATGTACTAAACAACAGGAGGCCTGGTGCCTGAACCCCTCTCAGAGAGCAGTACAAGAGAACAAAACATACTACATGTTATGCATTAACTATTAACTATATTCTTTGTTTTAACCACTACACTATCTAACTCTTTCCAGGCCAACAGTTTCCCTTGCAGGGATTCACATCATCCCTGGTCATTCAATCCATAGGTCCACCGCACCACAGTGCTGCCCTTATGAGACAAAATACAGGGGGTGGGTGTAGAGCCGTTGCCGGAGGTTGGTTAAATGTCCATGCCTTCACACCTCAAGCATTGGCATTATAAGCATCGTGTGTAAATGCACAGCTGACTGTGTGTGTGTGAGAGGGGAGCAGCCCCTCCGTCCTCTAAACAGAGACTGACAGAGAAAATCTAGAGGAAAAACAAAGGAGGACAATCCGTGTCAACCCTGGAGGCTATGCTTGATGATGGTTAGGGAAGTACAGGGTATACTTTAGGTGTGAATATTGAAAATACAGAGTTAGGCTTACAATAGGGAATTACAGTTAGGGAAGTACAGGGTATACTGCTCTTTAGGTGTGAATATTGAAAATGCAGAGTTAGGCTTACAATAGAACTTATTATTTTCCCTGAAAAAACCCCCCGACTAGGGCAGGACTGGTGTAGGTGTAGATCCAGGGACAGAATGGGGACCCAACAATAACTAAGTTAGGGACTGTGCTATGCGAGGGGTGGAATCTTATCTTTTGAAAGCTAATCCAAACTCATTTTGAGGATCTGATAAAACTCTACAAAGCCCCATTTTCACCACTAACCAACTTTCATGGCAGAGAACTGAGACTTGTATTTTTGATCAGTATCAACTTTATCTGGAGCAAAATGACCTCAGATTAACCTGGGTCTAAGATGTCTTCTCTAAGAGTGCTTATCTGACTAACCCATTACTCTGTCTTTATGATATTGGTCTGATTCAGACTGACGATGGTTCATATTGTATGTTAGAACATCAAACTAAGGCCCAAATCATTCCCTGAAGAACTGTGGCAACATGAGGATTTTTGGTGACATAGACTGCCATCCTAAGAAAACTGTTAGCCTGAATGCTTAAAGGCAACTTATGTTTACATTTAACTGACAAGAACCTCTAGTAGCTGTGTAAATGTTGACTAATGTGTATCAGGCTCAGGTACTGTACCAGATTAGCAAACATTGTCATTGTTAAAGGTACTGACAAACAATGCATGTTGTTGCTTTGTTTGAAAGACCATTTGAGTCCAGGCGTAGCATGCAGAAATATGTCATGACATCTCTTCATGTGAAAATAGTAGAAGCTGCAGTTTTGGACCCTACATTTGTTTGTGTTATTATACTGTAAATGGCCAATTTCTGTCACAGTCTTCAATATAAATATATTTAAGTCCAGAGCCAAAAACACTAGAACCTCATTGTTTGCCTTATCCCAATAAGTCAGGAGAGCTCATTACAGAAAATCATGAGACAAACAAGGCAGTTGAGGTGGTTCAGGCATCTTATTCAGGTTGCCTCCAGGATGCCTCCCTTTGGAGGGCATGTCCACCTGGTAGGAAACCCTAGGGCAAACCCAGAACACGCTGGAGAGATTATATATCCCAGATGGCCTCGGAACACCTCGGAATCCTACCAGAGGAGCTGGAACACGTCGCCGGGGAGAAGGACGTCTGGGTTACCTTACTGAACCAGCTGCCACTATGACCTGACCCCGGATAAGTGGCAGGGAATGGATAGATGAACAGAAAATCATGGCATACTGTAGATATGAGTACACAATAGCTGACATGAAGGGAATTGATACTGTCTATATCTTCAAAAAAACAAAAGTAGTTTAGAATTTAGAACATTACAATGAAATCAGTAGCTAAAACTACATTCATTGATTGTGTGGGCAGGAGAACAAGCTGGAAACACAACAGGTGACCTGTTTGCTGTTCTGGATCTGAGAAGCGCCTCACTCAGCTGCACGTTGTAGGAAGATGTGCAGAGAACACCTTTTTGACGCTGTTTAGTGTTAGCAGGTGCAGTGGCCACAAGTAAAGGTTATGGGATAGTGCCAAACACTCACACCTACTGTGACAGTAGAAATAGACATAAAGTCAGCAAATTAATGTCAGTCACACAGTAATATTTATCTAAATCTTATTAAAGATGTTATTTTACAATGCTTTAAGAGTAGATGGAAGTTGCTACTGTTTACTCAGTGAATTCAGCACTTACTATATTGTGCAGGTGTATTTAACACGTATCTCTATTTTTTTGTATCTTTAATTTTTAAGATGATGTTGTTAAAACATTGACATAAACTTTAAATTAACTTGCTTTACAAAGTTAGTCACTTCTCAATTAGTGCTTCTAGCAGGTACTTTGGGACTCTTACTCCAGTTGTTATTTTGATGACTTCTTTTAATTTGAGTACCTGTTAGTATAAACCAACAGTACTCTTATTTGAGAACATTTTGGCTACTCTACTCACCTCTGATAATACTGCGGTCACAGACTTTGGAACATCTCAGAATGGTACACTTTTCCGGAAAAAAAAGGACTTTCAGACAGTGATGACTTTTTAAAAGTCTGTTCTTGTTTGGAATAAGTTCTCTGGGCCCTCAGGACTTTGCATTTACCCATCCTACATAACACCTTTAGTTCAAGTAAAAGCATGCCAATCGTGAAAAATGGAGCAGTGATCACACTGTCCTCCAGCTCCAGTTTTTGAAGAGGAAACCGCTGCCAGCTCTTACCTCTTATGCACCACAGCAGGACACAGCTGAAATGATTGTCTGTATTCCTTGATTCCCAGCAGATATAGACCATCCTCCACACTTATCTAAACTTTTACAGACCTTTCTGTGCTCAACTCTTCTGAATTTAACTCAAGTTTTATGAATCAGTCAGAGGACCATTTCAGGCTGCTTTCACTACAGTGCACAGCACAAAGACTGTGCTTACTGAGGTATAAAAAATCATATTCTCATAGCTGCATGAAAGCTCTGTTGTAATCCCTTTAGATTTAGTGCACCTTTTGCTAACATCTTGCACTGGCATTAAGGACTTATTTCAGCTCCTATCTGCCTCATGTTCAAATGCAAGACATCCTTAAAAGATATCATCATTAGGGTTCAGCAAGGTTATCTTTGAGGTCCCTGTTTTTAATTTTATGGATCCCAATTAGCCACATTATCTGGCATCCAGTGTAAAAGACATGCCAAATGTCAACATGCAAGCCGTCAGTGTGACGATTCACTGTGGCAACCCCTAAAACAGGAAAAGCCGAAAGTGACTTTCTATCTGCACTTAAGACCATTTAACTTTTTTACTTATCATATGCAGCTACAACAACTCTTAAAATTCAACTCTTCATGGAGTCTTTTCCCCACTCTCTATTTCCATTTCACCTTTTCTCTCAATAAGGTCCCAATGGTAGTCAACACAGAAACACAGGGGTCTCTTGGACAAGGTAACAATCATAAGATTATTTATAGACACCAGTTTTATTTCAGCTTTGATCCTGAGGAATTAAATTTGTCACTTTGATATGTCAAATAGCTTCAACACTTTTGACCCTGGAATGTCAATGCCATGAAGAAGAAGGCAGTTAGAAACATGACTCAGAGAGGTAGCAAACACAAAACATGTCACTGAACTCGTGGTGATCCCAGCCTAGCCTTCTGTTCAGCATAACATTACTCTAATATTATTGTAACATTAGCATCCACCTGAGGCGGACACCAATGCTACAAAGTGGTCAAACCAACAAAATCTTCTTGAAATCTGGTAAGCATGTTGTATATGTCATACAGTCATACTGCTGTGTATAATACTGTATAACCTCAGAACAATCAGGTCTTATCTGACTAAGTATGCCGCTCTGCTCCTTATACAGGACCTGGTCATCTCTCACTTTGACTATAGTCTCACAGCATGCACAGCAAAACCTCTGTAAAGTGTCCAAAATGCATCTGATCTTCAGCCAGTGAGACAGTTCACATCATTCTATTTTTCTTTACACACCACGGGCTCTCTATTGCTGCTCGCATGAACTTTAGACCACTAATGGTCATAACCAGTGGTGAGGATGATAATTAATTCTTTGTGAGTTATATATTAAGGGCACTTGCGAATAACATTCCAACTTATAATCCTAGATAAACTAGTAGAGTCTGTTTCTGTAGGATGAAGGCCATTCGCTCTCAGCAGGTCAGAACAGCTTTAGAAAAAAGGACAGTTACCAAAAAAATTAATCAGTGCAGACTCATCTTTCCTGGCTAGCTTTGTGATCTCAAACAACTTCATCCTAACATTATTGGTACTGACACTGATAACAGTAGCCCCTTTTCCACTGCCTGGTACCTGCTCAACTTGACTCAACTCAACTTGCCTTATTTGTGTTTCCCCCAGTCAAATGTTGGCGATACCTGGTACCTGGTACTATTTTTGGTATCACCTCTGCCGAGGTTCAAGTAAGCAGAGGCATTACCAAATGGTGACATGTAGGCACTACAGACTAGTGATTGGCCAGAGAAATGGCACCATCAGTGTGCCAAACATCCTGGAACAAAAAATGTGCCACTTTTAAAAGCAATGTCATTTAACTCTAAACACTATTTTACTGTAGTTACTGTACTAACTAAAAACAGCCACATACCAAGAATCAAGAACAGTATACCTTCAGTGTCCTCCATTGGTTATTGTGTCAGTTGCTGATGACATCATGGCAGTGTAATGTGCTGCTGCTATGACAACCAGGTATACTGAGAGGGGATCATCTGCAGTGGAAAGCCAAGCACACAGTACCAAAAGCGAATAGAGTCGAGTTGAATTGAGTTGAGCCGGTACCTGGCGATGGAAAAGGGGCTAATGTTGCTGAAACTAGTGGTGGAGTGCCCACTTCGCTTACGGTCCACTAACTGCAGTCCCCATTTTGCTTTTAAACTAATAAGTGAAGTCTTCATTTTAAGGGTATCCGGCATAAATCGTGCCACATTTCAATCATCAGTGTGATTTGCTGTGGAAGTCCCTGCTGGACTAGTGGCTAGGATTCAGTGCTGTCGCTGCTGGAATCTCTGGTTAGACAGTAAACAGTGGCTGATGATACTAACAATGCTGGTAATGGAAACCCCTATTATTAATCTGGAGTATTTAACCCCACCCCCACCTTCAGCTCATTCAACATCATATAGGGATAGTCAGTAGACCATCCTAAATGTGGCATCATCGCTGGTGCAGCCTCTAATAGGAATGAGGGCTTTTGCCTTCATTGAAAACTGCAAAGTATCAGTACTCGGGCAGTTTGTAACATGCGCTATCAAACAAAACATCTATCTATTACTTATATACACTTTATCCTGTTGAGGTTCCTGGAGCTAAATATGCAAATTCCACACAGAAAGACCACTTTGGACTCAGAACCTTCTTGCTGTGAGGTGACAGTCCTAAGCACTTCACACCATGCTGCCCTCAAACAAAACTTGGTAAGAAAACATCCATAGATGCTGGAAAAATGTAGTAGGAGTAGTAGATCTCACCACTTGTGGCTGATTGGCACCTGTGAGACTGATTCATCTTTGAACTTTGAAAAAATTGTGTTTATAGTTTAAAAAAGTGAACATTTATACAATGATGCCACACCTAAGACAAAATAATGCTACTTCCATTGCTCTGGTAGACAAGAGTCATAGATCACTCAACCCTGTAGGCAGCCAAGAACATCATTATTGGACAATTTAGCAAAACTGTGAATTGTGCTCAGTGATAGCATTTTTATGTCCGTTGCTAATGTTTTACAAATTATCACTTTGTACAGTATCTGTGCATAATTAATGTTAAGGACATGGTTAAGGTATGGATGGGATTAAACAACTAAAACACTTGTGCAAGTTTAGAGTAATACTGAGTTATGGTTAATACAAAGGTGAATGTTAATTGCAATCAGAAAGTCATATGCACTATAGAGTCATATACCATCCCAATCTCGACAATAAATCATTACACCTCTGCATAAAGAACACACTCCTTCCTGCACTGGAAATTAACTTTCACATTGGACATGTGTGAGGTGTGGAGTAATGAAAATAATAATAATAGTAATAATTCCTAAGGATACTGGGCTGATCTAATAGAGGCCCCTGTCAAGTAGGCTGTCAGGTATGACATATAGCAGGTCATTTTAGTTGTTAGAACAAGTGATTGCTGCTGTCATTTGTAATGTAAGGCCAACACCCAGAAGCTCTATTGTCACTATGAACCACCACTGTAGGCTCATTCTAATTCTGCACTCCAGTCAGGTTGCTTTTTGAGTGCTTAGCAATTAAAAAGGCACTAAGACATCAAACTTCCCAGCCTGTTGAAATGAGAGGAGACACTGGATAGTGCTGAGATTGGAGCCACACAGAAGGGAGAAACTGGATTTTTTTCTGGGAGCTTATTATTACAAGCTGATGTAACTTTACAAGGAGCACAATTAATTTACTGAAAGTCTCAGGAGAATATTATTTCACAGTTTTGCCACATTTTCTCATAGTCAGAAATGATAATCAATTGTTTTTTTTTTTGTTTTACATCCCAAGTTTTGTTTAATGCTGTGTTCAGAGTACATGATTTAAGCCAGATAACAGCACGACTCGATGGTCATAGAGCATCAGAACTGACAATCAATAGATTTATCTTGTATAGTGTGTCATAGTAAACAGCATCCGATGCTACACCTGGGATGTGTCACAAAGTCTTGACACAAAGTCTAGCAGGTCAGAATTTTTTTATTTTCTACAATGTGCTGAGGCAATGCTGGCCAATAGGAGCACCGATCGCTCTTACAGTGGTAGCTGTCAGTGTGTGGGGTATATTAGGCAGCAAGTGAGCAGTCAGTCTTCAAAGTTGATGTGTTCAAAGCAGGAAACATGGGCTAGGGTAAGAATCTGAGTAACTTTGACAAGGGCAAAACTGTGATGGTGAGATGACTGGGTCAGAGCATCTCCTCCACTGCAGGTCTTGGTGGGTGTTCTTGGTCTGTAATGGTTAGTACCTAACAACAGTGGTGTAAGGAAGGACAAATGGTGAACTGGAGACAGGGTCATGGATGCCCACGGCTCACTGATGATGAGGTTGACCTACTGTAGATTAAACTTTTAACTTCCATTTGTACTTTTTAAAAGATTCAAATTTATTTGAATCTTTATTTAAAATGGTTGAAAATGAGAAATACTGTACATTGGTCTCTATGAAGAGAAAGAGCCAGGGTAGTGGTGATATCACACCTAGAGTGGTGAGGTTGTTGAATTTGTCTAAAAAAATTATCTCTAACTCGTCCTCACAACCACAGTTTTCACTCATTTTACATAAGTTTTTCACTGAATTGCCAAAACATCTGTGCTCTTCCTGACAGTAGAACTGTGGAAGCAAATGGATTCACAGAAGATGGCAGTGAGTTGCTGAGTGACACAAGGGCCAACCATGTAACACAGTTTCAGCCCCAGCAAATACTACTGGATTGACAGGACCCCCCCACCTCCCAATCTTAGAAATGACCATGGTTCTGGACTGCTGAGCATAATCGAGCCCAATACAGTACCACCCTGTCCTTAGTGAGAGTTGGTTTTGCTGCTGTTCGACTATTTTAATGGACAATGCAGACATTCAATGATGGATGGATCTTGGGAGTGTCAACATCAGTGTAAAATATGACACTGATTCCACTGGGAAGTCTTGATGAGTGATTCTGTATACAATGAGTCCTCAAATAAAGCAATTCTGTTGTTAAGCAACATTTATCTGTCTTTAAAGATGCAGTTTGTAAGATCTAAAAGGATTTATTAGCAGAGGTTGGGCTATAGGATGCATAATTATGTTTTCACTAATGTGAAATCACCAGAAAATAGGAGCAGGTTCTCCATCAGGCTGCCATGTTTTTTATAGTAGCCCAGAACTGACAAACCACAATTTTGCATTTTCACATAAAAGTTGCAGCTTAGATTGTGAGACAGGTGGAAGATGAAAAGAAATAATGTTCAAAACATAAGGAAGCACTTTCATAGGTTTAAGAACTATAATTTGAATAAATGGAAGATCATACTTAAATTTTAACATGAGAAAAAGGAAGACAGCATGAATCCCTGTCATCAAAGAAGCAAAGACATGAAGAAACAGGATAACAGGATAACGTTACCTGTGGTCAAGTGAGCTGTCAACTGCAAAAACCCAGGGAAGCCAGCTCCCATTTGACTTTTGTTGTACTTCTTTTAATGTAGTTATGGTAAGGGTGCTTGGACTGGCCAAAATGGACATTTAAAGTCTGGCAGAGTGTTTACTAATAGGCCTAATGAATAAAATGACATTATTGTCCATCTTAATATATGTTCAGCCTTCTTGAAAATTACTGAAAGAAATATTGACACTGCTGTAATGGCAACCGTAATTTCCAAATTGCATGCGGCTGCTGTAATTTTAATTTAGACAGTCAGGTATTTCAGACTGCCTCCAAAAACATTGGGGGCAGCAGAAAAGGCTGAAATAATATGACATGATATCATCTTAAGATGTGACAACTAATATTTTAGCCTTCACTTATAGCCAGGAGATGATCCACTATTTTCACCAGCAATCACTAACTTCATCTTCATTATAGTAATTTTTGCCTTTTTCAGGTTTGCTAGTTCCATTAGTTTTTGTCAGTTTACATCTGCCATGACATACGGAACCAATCCTGTCTTGTAGTGGTTTAAGTTATGGGTTAATATAGATTATGTAATAGAATAGAGTGTTCGCGTGCTCACTTTTAAGTTCATGTGAACTGGACAATGAGCTTATATAATTTGGCCAAGATGTTTCCTGTTTTTGGGTACATCTCAGGGTGTTGTCTCCTAAAACTGGAGACAGGAAGCTAAGTTCAGAAATTGACGTAACAGCCGAAGAAAGCTGTGGATAAAGACAGTAAGGCTGAAGGATGTAGGAGAAAGAAGAATGCTACTGTGATAGTGAAGTGTGTGCACTTTCAGACCCAGGCCTGGGTGGGGGGAACGAACTCTGGACTGACTGGACTCCTGACCAAGACTGACTGACTCTGTGACAGTCCTCTTATTTAATACTTTATCTATTCCATTACAGGAGGAGTGATTCTGTTCCCTAACTACCAGATTACTTTTCTAACTACTACCCCGCTCAGAATAATTGTAATATTAAATGATTGAGGGCAGCACGGTGGCGCAGTGGTTAGCACCATTGCCTCACAGCAAGAAGGTTCTGGGTTTGGGCCTCACCCGAGACCTTTCTGTGTGGAGTTTGAGGTTGGGCTCAAGATTGCTGACCCAGGTGCTATGGGGGGAAAAAATGACGGTTACTGGAAAAAGAACACAAAGTATCAACAGAACATAACAAAGTCCAAGTTTACATATACAGTCCGGGTAGAGTAGAGATGGTGGAGGGGACCAGAACAGGTGAACCATGGGACTGACGGCAAAAACCAAGAGGGCAGAAAGATGAAGACAGATAGGTGATAGAACAAAAAGACCAACGTACACAATGCAATCCACAGCACACTGACTGTCAGCGTGGAAGACAAAAGCACATATTTTGGGTATTGCTAACTGCATAAATATCAAGATAAGGTCAAGCCAAAACGCACAGGAACTGTCAGCGTAGCATCTTACACACGTATAATAATGCGGGTTTAACACAACATTTCTCACCTACTTTGGGTAAGTAGTGCACGTTACATGTGGCAATGCTCTGGTGACGGCGGAGCGTCTGCCAGAGGTATAAATAAAGAGGGAGACAAATCAGCAGGATGCACCCCAGCTGTGTGCACCGACAAACGAATCGCTAATTATGAATGCAACACAGCTGAGGTGCGAATCCCGCAGGTCGAGAGAACAGAGGAGAGAAAGGCGGAAGAAAGGCAAGTTGAGAGAACAGAGGAGAGAAAAGCGGAAGCGGAAAAGAGGCAGGTCGCGCCGAGCGGACCTGACAGGTTCAGGTCATGCAGGAAGGCCGATCAAATTGTACATGATCAATAAAAATTCCATATTGTCTGCTCGGCTGAAGGGTTATCCTTCCACTGATCCTCTTGATCAATACTGACCTACACACCTGCCCCTTATTCCCCCTAATCAGCCATTCCTTGACCACCTACTTCAGTCATTTGCCAGATTGTACGAAGGCCTTTCTCACGACAGACATCTTGACATATCACAGTATTAGAAGCATAGAGTAAATGGATCCTGTTGTAGTACTTACTGGAACACTTGAATAATACAGTATTGTTGTTAATGTTGATAGTAACACCTTGACAAGTCAAAATGTCTGTTTTGAAAAAAGCCTATTATGTTAAGAACAAGTACACTTCATTTTTATCTTACCTACTCTACCTTTGAATGCTGATTTTGGCCCCTCATAACAATTACCAGAGATGTCACAAAGGTTTACCAGAGCTTTTTCACTGAACCAGCTGTGTATTGTTGCTAAAATGGGAAAAGTGAAATGTTTGGCCTGTAAAACAAAAACAATACAATTAAAAGAGGACAAGATGCTTTGCAAAGCTGAGGGGAACTACAGAGTTGGTGATAATTGTTCACTAGGTGTGACCTTGTTGACATTACATAGTCATTTCATACAAAAAATAATGATTCATGCAGCTAAAAAATAAACCCAATCATCTCACACCAAATTATGTACTAAATATTTTGAACATTATAAAAAGTTCCCACAAAACTATTCCTACATTACAAGACAGAAATAAGCAGCTGTTTACCTGTACATCAGAACCTCATCATCAGAGCAGTTGTACTGGAGCTGGTACATCTTCACCTTGGGAGCTGACTTGTTTACAGTCCACTTGACCAGTGCTGAAAAAGATGTTACCTCAGAGACTGACACCGCCCTTTCTGGTTGGCTCTTGGGAGCCCCCTTGCTGATCCTGGTGGTGCTTGTGATGTCAGAAAGGCGTGACTTAGGCTGCACTGGCTGCCAAGTCCCATTGCTGAGGTAGGGAAGTTGGACAATGGACACCTCAACAGAGGCAGTGGACTCCCCTGCCACATTGGCAGCAATGCAGGTGAAGATGCCATAGTCCTTAGAGGTGGTAATGGTGATGCTCAGGGTTCCATTGCTGTACACTGCAGTTCGTGAGGAGTTGCCAAGCAGCTGATCATCAGGAGAGATCCAGTGAATAGTGGGGGAAGGGTCTCCAGTTGCTTCACACCTTAGGCTTGCCATCTGGCCCTCCAAGAACAGCATCTTGTGGGTGTGCTGGGTAATGAGAGGTGGCTGACACACAAACTCCTCCTCCTTTATGTTCCAAAAGTAACGACCCTTTAGTACAGAAGGGGAGGCACAAGTTTCCAGTTCATCATCTCTCTCAAGCCTCCGCAGCCAAAGCATCTCACAATTGCAGTGGAGAGGGTTCCCGCCCAGGCTTAGTGACAGCTGGGGAGCATAGGGTGTAGTCTGAATCATTGCGTCCTGGGCACGAGCAAAGATGGGGTCTGGGGATAGCTTCTGCAAGCGGTTTGAAGTCAGGTCCAACCTTGCCAGCCTTTCCAGGTCAGTGAAGGTGCCCTCTGGAATAAAATCCAACAGGTTGTGGTCCAGACTAAGCTGGTGGAGATTAATCATCTGGCGGACTGAGTCCCAGGGAAGAGACATCAGGTTGTTGTAGGAGAGATCCAGGTCCTCCAAGGCAGAAGCCAGGTCTTCAAAGGCCTTGTCATGAATATGTCCCAGTTGGTTGTTATTAACAATGAGGTGCTGCAAGTTGACCAAGCCTCGCAAATCATCAGGGCCTAGCTCCATTAAGCGGTTGTTGTCCAGATGAAGTGAGCGCAGTGTTTCCAGGTCACCAAAGGAGAAGGGCTGAATGTAGCTGATTGTATTTCTGGAGAGGGTCAAATCCACCAGGTCAGTCATATTGGCAAAGTCTTGCTGAGTGATACGGAGAATGAAGTTCCCTCCCAGCCGGAGCTCCACTGTGCTTTGGTCAATGTCTGGAGGCACAAATAGAAGGCCTTTGGAAGGACACAATGTGCCCAAGGACTCAGACAGATTCTGGCATACACAGTACTTGGGGCATGCATGTGTGATTATCACTGTGGCTCCCAGGACCAGCAGGCAGCAGATGATGTGGTCCATGGTAGAGTCATACATAGGAACCTGTGTGAGAAACAGAAAAAATAATAATGAAAGAGATGAGTTTAAGGTAATATTCATAAGCTTTATCAGCAAGTCAACAGAATACCCCTGGAAGACCTTAGAAGGCGCCCAGGGTCAAAAGAGGTTAAAAGACTTGAGCTACAGGTCCAACTATGCCCTAACAGACATAATAATAACAAATCTTACATGAATTTCTGCAAAACATCTATTAATGTCTGTCTCATCTGAAATCTTTATCTGATGCCCACAGGAATCATTACATATTTATCTTATCTTCAGAGTTACTATAGCAGCCTCAAAGGGAAATGTGTCCTTTGTGACAAACTCAGTTTTAAACAGTTTCTTCTGGATTTGGCCCAGATTACTGACTCTCTACTGCTTATGTAAAAAGGCAACATATCACAGTGAATGTAAAAACAACGGAAGTGACTTGATCTCAAACTGAAACAAGCCGGCAATAAGAATGACCTGCCAAGCAATGATCAGTGTTTGGATGAACATTTGTCACGCCAACCACAAAACCAGATTGGACATCTTAATATATGTTCAGCCTTCTTGAAAATGTGACAGCATGGCGAAGCTAATCAAACTGGACATTTCTCTATACCGTCAACTCAGGATGGTAGTTACAGTCATTGATAAGGTTAGCCTCCACATAGAATACATAAAGTAGGTTTATAACTTTGTTGGGAAGTAATTCTGGTGAATGGTTACAATAAAGATAGCAGAATGGAGCCTATTTTACAAGTAAAGAAATTGCTAACATAGCTACCACATACTGAATTAGCTAAGTTATGTTAGCCAAGGAAGCTAGATAGTTGACACTGCATTTAAAAAATGGTGGAAAAGGCTCTGCTATTTGTGAGCACTTTTGAAAACATTGTGTACCACTGAGGGTTATATGGACATCAAATCTCAGATTACCAAAACAAAACATATAAGGAGGAAGTTGAGAATGTTGTAGCAAAAATTTGCATGAGGCTGAATTGTTAGGAAAAGTGTCAGGAGTGAGAAATGTCAGATTATACAATGTTTGTGTTCTCCTGTACAAATAATTTGGATGTTATTAGTCTCCTGGGAGCCAGGCAGCTGATGGGGAAGCATGACTGAAACTGATGATGTTTAAAAGCTAATCCAAGTGCAACTTCAGTGCTCTGCATGAACTAGCACTATGTCCTACTGAGAACACTCTTATTGCAATTTGCACGGCTGGCCAAAATTATGAAATAAAATTTAAGCTGTAATAGTAATTTCCCAGGCAGAAATAAGGGATACACATTTCACTGCAATATAAATCATCTGGACACAAACATTTTATTCAACAATACACTGTACAGTCCTTTATCAATGCAATACATACATCTTGTGTTTTTCTTGTACTGTTTATTTGGTAATGGAAGCTGTCAGTAATCAGCCCCCAGTGGACATTGGAACAGTCTCTATCTGACCCAGGACTATTTCTGTGTGGATATAGAAGCTTTTCAGAGTAGCTCCTCTTTGCTGCTCTGATCTCCCTTGTCAGTGTGTTCCTTGCCTGGCTTTACAGAGTCCTGTCCCCACACCTGTAAGCCTCCTCTTTGGCATGACGAAGCTGCTTCAGTCTGGTTGTAAACCAGGGCTTGTTGTTGTTGTATGTGCAGAAGGACTTTTTGGGCACACACACATATCCTCACAAAAGCTAATATAAGATGTCACAGTGTCCGTGAGGTCATCCAGGTCTGTAGCTGCAGTCTCAAATACACTCCAGTTTGTGCAGTCAAAGCAGGTCTGTAGCTCTGACTTAACCTCCTCAGTCCAGCTCTTCACTGTTTTGACTACAGGCTTCACAGCTTTAAGTTTCTGCCTGTAGGTTGGAATAAGATGGACCATACAGTGATCTGAGAGTCCAAGGGCTGCTTTGGGGACAGAGTGATAGGCGTCTTTTATTATTGTGTAGCAGTGGTCCAGTGTGATTTTGTCCCTGGTGGGACAGGTAACATTCTGTCTGTATTTTGGCAGTTTGTGGGCGAGATTTGCTTTGTTAAAGTCCCCTAGAACAATGAGTGGAGAGTCGGGATGTTCTACCTCCAGGCTAGTTATCTGTTCTGCCAGGAGCCATAGTACACTACCGTTGGCCTGTGGTTTTATGCACACTCCAATTAGAATGAAACTGTTAAATTCACGGGGAGAGTAAAAAGGTTTGCAACTGATAAGAGTTTCTAGGTCTGCATTATATGTCCTCTGTAGCACTGTGACATCTGTGCATCAACCTTCATTTATGTAGAAGCAGATTCCACCTCCTTTCGTTTTCCCAGACAGCTCCATTACGCAATCCACTCTGAACATCTGGAAGCCCGGTACTTGAATCGTGCTGTCTGTGATCGAGTCACTCAGCCAGGTCTCCGTGAAGCACAAAGCAGTAGAGCGTGTAAAATCAGAGTTAGTCCTGTTGACGAGAAGAATTTCATCCATTTTGTTGACCAGGGAGTGGAGATTTGCCAGGTGAATAGACAGGAATGGAGTCCGTGTTCCCCTCTGTCGTAACCGCACCAAGGTGCCCACCCGCTTTCCACGACAGTGTTTTTTCCAGGTCCCATATATCGCTGCTGCACCTTCATTCAGAATGTCCATACAGCATTCTTCGTTCACAAAAATCAGAGAAAGGTAGTGTTAGGTATTTTTAGTCAGATAGATATTGGATAGATACTTTATGTATTAGAAATGTTTAGTGGAGATAGGATGTCTAGTTAGACTGTTAAATGCTTAGTCATGCTCATGAGTTTCTACAGGGTACATCTGGTCAAGGATACTAGAGAGAAAAGTTGATGACTGCAGACAGGGTGTTTAATATTATTATTATGACGTGTAGAACTGTAGCCTTAGCCATAATATGTTACGTCTCGGTTGACGTTTCTGTGTAGTATGGGGCTAGCCCAACCGAAGGGATATAATGTATAGGCCTGGTGGGTTCAGGGTCTTTCATCTTACATCTACCTGCGTGCAGTTTGGAGGTGCAAGATACCTGAGCGTGTAATGTTAATTTTACCTGTGATCCTTTGAATAAATCAGCACTGTTTTAAAGTTACTTGGACTGTATCATCTCTCAGAGTTAGCAATGGTAACAAGAACCAAAGACCAACAGTAGTTTGGTGTGAGTTGTCCGATTTTTAACAGTTCTCCTCTGGTAAAAGTAATCTGGGATGAGTTGCACAAGACCAAGGAAACAAAGACAAGACAGTGCAAGCGACCACGGCTGCCATTGCTGTCAGCACTGGAAGATACAAATGATGTAACAAAAGAGGTATTAAATATCCCAGTCTAATATCACCCCATATCTAAGATTGGCAGGATATATGGCTGTGATTAATCTGGTCACATGGCTATAAATGTATGCAACCATTCTGACATCCTTGAATCTTTCATTTGAGATACAGATATTAGTGATTCATGGTCAAATCTGTAGAGGTAACTGTTTTGTTTTTGACTTTCTGGCTGATGTTTTAAATATATAGTTTGAAAGAGGATCCAGGATCCTAACCTAACATAGCTGTAGAGAGAATCAGACCATTGTTTGAAAGATGTTTAAATAAAGGGCTAACTTCTTGCCCAATTTATCCTGTTTAGTAAAATATAGGCAAATCTATTTAATGTCTCCCTGCTTTGATCAGTTCCTGTTTTACCTTGCTGTGAATAGAAACTCACCACTCTCCAAATTTTAATAAATGAGTATTATAGAACGGGTAAAGTTATCCTCCTTTCATGGTTTTATTTGTTCATGTATAAAAGTCATTTAAGTGTTCTTAAATGTAGACAAGAAACTAACGCTTTGTTTAAATATGGTACATGTGCATTTGTATTTAAAGTGCCATGAGGCTCCTTTTTACCTCACCTCCTGGTCATCATGCTATTTATTGACAGTGTTATGTGTAACCCTAGCTGCTGTAGCTCTACAAGTGAAATAATTGGGTTCCTGTGCACCAGAATTATAAGGATAGCTACTAGACTCTTGTTTGTATGAAACTACAAATGGAAAACTATCAGCTGACGTTATCTTTTAAATCAATATTAGACTAACATAGTGACAATAAGAATAGACATTGCACAAATTATTACTGTATCCAGGGACCCCACATTGCCTGAAACTGTTATAATACTTCATATTCTGGTGATTAGTTATTTTGCCCCAAACTAAAGTACATTACAAATGACTTGCAAAGTCCTTTAGATGTGCTCACAGGGCCATGGGACCACAAACAGAAGTGATCCATCAGAGCAAAGCAGCACACTGAGAAGTGTTTAGTACATTTTCCAGTCAAAGTCAAGGGCGCTCTCTGGAGGATGGATAGTGTCAAGGTCAGTGAGTTTGTAAAACAAGATCTCTCCTGACAAGTCAAGCATGGCAGCCATGTAAGCAGTTCTCATATGTTGAGCAGTGCCAGAACAGAAGTAATCAATGAAAGGCCTTAATGTGAACACTCATCATGGCTCTTGACAGGTACTGTCTCACTAACCCCAGGGCTGCCAGACTCCAATGGACATGGGCAGGGAATGGCTGGCTACAGAATCATTTCACAACACTTACATGAACACAGGACAGCCAATACCTTTACTGAGATAAACTTGCAAATGTGGGTCTCAGTGCTGTCATTAAACAGTAAACACAATTTTGCTACTACTTCTATACTGTTGGAAAGATTGAAGTCAATATTAAATTTCCTGAACATTCACAGCTTTCACTGACTGCACCGTGCAAGCTAGAATTTCATTTCAGCTTGAGCTCCAGAGGGTATAGAGTCTGCATAGACAGCAGCTGAGCTTGAATAATGAGGAGAAGAAGTAGCAGTACCAAAATATATGGAACCACACTATTTGTCCTGGTAGCACACTGCAGCAGTCAGTTCAAAATTCATCTGGAAAAAAAAAGAAAGTAAAATGTGTGAAAAAATGGGAAGAGCTTCAGGGTACCCCACCACACTGGAAACCAGTATAGCTACACTGGTTGATTAAACTGTTACCAGCAGATAAATATGGACTGCAAAACTACATCCAAAGTGCTAAAGTTGACAACTGGACTTGCTTTAGTTCTCAAAGATGTTTCACTTCTCATTCTATTAGATAAAGAAGATATAAACTATCAAAGATCAAAAGTATAATAAAATAAAAGAGACTAAAGCTAAGTTATACAATAAACTACTGGTAATGTACTGTTAATGCTTTGTTGCCTTTATGTACCTTTTTTATTTAGAGACTAAGTGTTCTTTCTGGCTTTTGACTCCTTGGGAGAGCTGCACAGGAATTCATATATGCCTAGACTGTGTCAGGGTTGGCAAGTAAAGCTGCCAAGAATGTCAGTGGTGAACTCAATTATAATGCCAGACGAGCTATAGCAGAAAACTTCTCTTCACTGAGCACAATAAATAGTACACCATACAAAAGTCCAGAAAACACACTCCAGTCGATAATACCAGTCCAGGGTCAATGCCGTCAAACTCACACAGCCAAGAAATCCAAAGTGATAGGTCAGAGAGGGGAGTCCAATGGTTGGTGCACAGTAAACGATCAGAATCAGGTTGGTTAGGCAATAATTGATGGTCAAAGGCAATCCGGGGTCAAAGGAGGAAATACAGGCAACAAGAATAATGCTGGACCTAGCAGGGAGGGAGACAGGTGCCAGGAAGGAGGGCAGAAGCACAACAGAAACCCCCCTAAACAGACCACCCCCAGGCTGGTCAGGATGGGCTCGATGGAAGCCTTGGATGAAGAACGAGTCCACAACATGGCGGGAAGGAACCCAGGACCGCTCCTCAGGCCCGTAACCCTCCCAGTCCACCAGGTACTGGAGTCCCCATCCATGTTTCCAGGAACGCAGGAGATGTCAGACGGTGTAGACAGGACCCCCATTGACAATGCAAGGAGGAGGTGGAGGCGCAGGAGGAGGAGCCAGAGGGCTGCACCAAACAGGCTTGACAGGGGACACATGAAAAGTATGGTAAACCCAAAGAGAGTGGGGCAGGCGGATGCAGACAACGGCAGGGTTGATGACCTTGGATATGGGAAAGGGGCCCGTGAGCCAGCTTGCGACATTCTGTCCGTAGAGGTATTTCACGAGCAGACAGCCTGACCCTCTGGCCTGGTTTGGTAGGTGGGAGCCCGGGAATTATGAATGTTAGCCCACTTTTTGTAGGCATGGGCAGAGCAAAGCAGGACTAGGTGGGCTGTCCTCCAGGCTCGGTGACATCTATGGACCAGGGCTGATGTAGATGGTACTCGGACCTCAGGGTCTAGAATGGGGAATAAGGGTGGAGAATAGCCGTAAACACACTCAAAAGGAGACATACTAGTGGTTGCAAAAGGAGGGGAGTTGTGGGTCTGTAGCTCTGACTTAACCTCCTCAGTCCAGCTCTTCACTGTTTTGACTACAGGCTTCACAGCTTTAAGTTTCTGCCTGTAGGTTGGAATAAGATGGACCATACAGTGATCTGAGAGTCCGAGGGCTGCTTTGGGGACAGAGTGATAGGCGTCTTTTATTATTGTGTAGCAGTGGTCCAGTGTGACTTTGTCCCTGGTGGGACAGGTGACGTGCTGCCTGTAATTGGGCAGTTCGTGGGTGAGATTTGCTTTGTTAAAGTCCCCTAGAACAATGAGTGGACTCTCAGTTTCCTGGACAGCTCCTTTGCCCGATCCGCTCTGTGCACCTGGAACCCCGGTATTTGTATCACGCTGTTCGCAGTGGAATCACTGAGCCAGGTCTCCGTGACGCACAAAGCAACAGAGCGTGCAAAGTCAGAGTTAGTCCTGTTGACGAGAAGAATTTCATTCATTTTGAAAGATATTACCCAGTTCTTTTAACCAGGAACTCAGAGAGACGAAGCGGACCACTTGGATACATAAAAAATAACCGTGTTGGTTTATTCAAAGAATCACAGGTAAAATTAACATTACACGTCCAGGCATCTTCCACCTCCAATACTGCGCGCAGGCAGACAGAGAATGAAAAAACACCCTGAACCCCAGATCTCTATACAATTTATCTGGTTTGGGCTAACCACATTCTACACAGGCACGTCAAACCGTGACATCACCTGATATGCCAGCTTGCAGCTGACCATAACAATAGTCAAAACATGAAGAAAATCAATGTGTGTGAGTGTTGATTATGTGGTGTGTATCTAAAAACATACAGGACATTCAGGGACATGTCCGGACATTAAGCCTCGGAAGATATTATGATTAAGATTACGGCTAAACATATCATAATAATAGCAATAACCTCCTGCCTGCAGACTCTCTCTATTTAGTTGACCTTGGCCTATATGCAGCCTGCAGAACTCATGCCAATGACTAAGCATTTAACAGCCTGAGCTAGACAGCCTGGCTCCGCTAAACATTCCTAATACAACAAGTATCTAATCAATATCTATCTGACTAAGAAATTACCTAACATTTTGTTGACCAGAGAGCAGAGATTAGCCAGGTGAATAGATGGGAGTGAGGTCCGTGTTCCCCTCCGTCGTAATCGCACCAAAGCGCTAGAGCATTTCCACGCGGCGGCATTTTTTCCAGGTCTCGTATATCGCTGCTGAATGTTTGTGATGAATGTCCATACAGCATTCATCGTTCACAAAAATCAGAGAAGGGTAGTTTGGTGTGAGTTGTTTGATATTTAACTGTTCTTCTCTGGCAAAAGTAATCCGGGATCAGTTGCAAAAGACCAAGAAAACAAAGAAAAACAACAAACGCATGAGAGCGCGAGTATCCACGGCCACCATCTTTGTCGGCGCCGGAAGTTTCAAGCATGACAGGGTATCTGCCTTGCCATTGACCTGGGCGGAAAGAGAGGGAGAAGTTAAACCGGTCAAAGAAAAGAGCCCACCTAGCCTGTCTAACGGGTTCAGCCGTTTGGCCGTTTGTAAGTATTCCAAGTTCTTGTGGTCAGTCCAGACTAGGAACGGTTGATTGGCACCCTCCAACCAGTGCCTCCATTCCTCCAGAGCCAATTTTACGGCTAGCAGTTCTCTCTCTCTGATACTATAGTTGCTCTCGGCCTGGGAGAGGCGCTTAGAGAAAAAGGCACAGGGGTGTAATTTCCCGTCTTGAGCGGAGCGCTGGGACAACTCCACCCCTACCCCAGAGTCTGATGGGTCGACCTCCAAGACAATCTGCTTCTTCGGGTCAGGCAGGGTGAGAATAGGGGTGGAACAGAAGTATTGTTTTAGGGCCAAGAAATCCTCGTCAGCCGTGGAATCCTGGGTGAATCGTCTTGTGTTGGATGTGAGTCTGTGGAGGGGAGCAGCAATGGAACTGTGGTCCTTAATGAATTTCCTGTAAAAGTTGGCGAATCCTAGAAACCGTTGTATTTGCTGAGGGTAAGTAGATGTGGGCCATGCTGTCACTGCTTGGACCTTGGCAGGATCCATCTGGATTTGACCTGTGGAAATCACAAACCCCAGGAACTACACAGTAGAAACATGGAAGCAACATTTTTCAGCTTTTACATATAGGTTGTTCTGTAACACAGCTCTGACATGAGCGACGTGTTTGGACTCTGAGGACGAAAAATGAGGATGTCATCTAAATACACAAATACAAACTTGTTTATCATTTCTCCCAGAATGTCATTAATCAGGTTCTGAAAAACTGCTGGCACGTTGGTTAGCCCAAATGGCATGACCAGATATTCATAGTGTCCAGACGAGGTACTGAAAGCAGTCTTCCACTTGTCTCCCTCCTTTATGCGCACTAGGTGGTAAGCATTTTGTAAGTCCAGTTTGGTGACTATCTGTGCACCATGGAGCAGTTAAAAAGCGAATGACATGAGAGGCAGGGGGTATCTGTTCTTGACCGTAATCTTGTTTAACCCCCGATAGTCTATGCAGGGTCTAAGTCCACTGTCCTTTTTCCCTACTAAGAAAAACCCCACCCCAGCTGGGGAGGATGAGGGATGAATCAACCCTGCCCTCTGAGCCTCTGTAATATAATCTGTCATGGCTTCTTGTTCAGGAACAGATAAAGGAAACAGATGTCTCCTAGGGGGCAGAGTATCTGGCAGCAGTTTCTGCACACTGTGCTGACCACTCAACCACTCACCCTGCCCCCCATTCAATCTTGACCCCATGTTTGACCAACCACCTCATGCTGTGGTTAACGCATGACAAGAAACTGTATCGTTTCTTTGTGCTTTGTAGTAGTTAGGATCTGATACAAACTAAATTAATTCAGGCAAATCATCCCAGTTTATATAACCATTATAATATTACAGTAATTCTGAACAGGTCGATAAATTAGGAGACAGTCCCGCAATCTGGCAGTTAGGGAACAGAGAACAGAATCACTCCTGCAATGGAATAGATACAGTATTAAATAAGAAGATTGTCACAGAATCAGTCAGTCTTGGTCAGGGGTCCAGTCAGTCCAGAGTTCATTCCCCCCACCCAGGCCTGGGTCAAAAAGTGCACACACTTCATTACTGCAGCAGCATTCTTCTTTTTATCCACAGCTTTCTTCGGCTGTTACATCAATTTCCAAACTTAACTTCCTGTTTCCAGTTTTAGGAGACAACACCCTGAGATGTACCCCAAAACAGGAAACAGCTTGGCCAAATTATATAAACTCATTGTCCAGCTCACATGAACTTGAAAGTGAACACATGAACATTCTATTCTATTACATAATCCATATTAACATGTAACTGAAACCACTACAGTCCCTGCCCCTGTGGTCTAAAGGCCACAGAACTTCCAAACTCTGCAAAATAAACAAGTAAACAAAAACAAAGCGAAAACCCAAAACATGAACATGTTTGTTTGAGACTGTAACACTACTAAGCAAAGTATTCTCACATACTCTAATAAAGCTTAATTTCATCAAACAACCCATTCACGCAAATCTTTAACTTCTCACACCTTTACAACGTTAGCAGTGATTAACTATGGTGAACAAATTAACTATATGAAGTGCCACCTGTGGTGGCAGTTTTTATAATAGCACCCCTTAAGTTCTTTAGCTGTGACTTTCATGTCATTGTATGCAGTCATTTGTGTGGTTGTGACCCCAAACTATTTATTGCATGGTCATAAACCTTTGTATGCCTTTTGGTTGCCAAACCAGATGTGACCTGGGACTAAAGGGCTGGTATCCTGATGTAAATTGTATCCAGTTTCCTTTATCTGTTTGAGCATCTGTCTTCTTTGTTGTAGGCTGAGTATAAGAAGGACTCACACACTCTGTCCATTGAGCTTCCCTGTAACAGACTGTATTAGACACTCTGTTCAGAGAAACTTCCTTCCTGCAGGAATAAATATGTAATAACTTTCAGAACTGATGTTAAGTATTTATTTTACACTCACTGACCTTTAAAAGATATTTTTTCCACAACACACCTCCCTTCCTATGCAAAACAGACTACAAATAAACAGACATGAACATAAAAATGAACAACATGAGATGGTGATTCTGTTCCCCTTGTAAGATAAAAACACAGTTTTCCCTATTCACAAGTCTATTCTAGACAACACACAGCTTCAATGCACTCACATTTTCTTTATCACATTTCTTTTCCTTCCCTTTTGGGCTATACATTTTATTCCACTTCACTGCACGTTCAGGCAAAAAAAACCCCATTATTTTTGTAAGTATTTATCTATTTATACATTTATTTATTTTCAATTATTGCTTGTTCTTTTTGTTTACTCTTTTTTGGAAAAATTCCTGAACGACCCCCATTAATCCCCCAGGGACTTAAAAAACCCCAATCAAAGGGAATATTGGGGGAAACCGTCCCCATGAGACTCTTTTGGGCGATCACCATCAAGGCCTGCAGTGAACCTGATTATAACCAAAACAGACAGTGAAAATCCTGAAACTGAACTCAAAATATAACATAGCTATAACACAAACACTGTGATTAAACTACCTGTATACACATTAAGTGTTGCCTATTACAAATGCTGTAATCCAGCTCCCCTATATATGAGAATACAAACTCAGACCAAAAATCTTCTGCTCATGGACACATCCGAGATGAAAATACTCAGTGATATAAACAATTAAGTAATGAATGTATGAATGACAAAGTACAAAATAACTGCTATCCAAGAATTGTGTGCAGTATGAATGTATGAAAATGTGATGTCAAAGTCCATTCTCCTTTGATCAGTTCACTTCCTTGCAGTTTCACTCTGTCACCTCCTCAACACCATTAGCTTTCTTCCATCCTCACCGGTTGCAATGTCTCTCTCTCGACTGCTCTAAGCATGACTGACCTCAGCACCTCTGACTTGCACTCCCTCCTCATGAGGGTCAGATAGATAAGAACACAGCTGGGTCATAACCAGCTTTGTCAGGGGGAGCATCAGCTTCACTCGATTCAGCTTCACTCAAACTCCCTCCTCACCCAAGGACTCCCTTGGATCACATCTTCTCCTTTTCGAACCTCCTTCATGAGGGGGTCTCACCTCCTCCTGGGCCTCTCTGACCTGCAAAGAGAAAACACAACACAGGAGCAAATACTCCTGCAAATAATAGTCACTAGACTAAAATAAAATCTCATTTCCTTTATCAGGATGTCAAAACTGGTATTAACATTACAAAATAGCACTCTACAGACTTACACTTAAACCCACACTTGTCTCTTAAGCCACAGGCACGGTCCTGTCAAGACACACATAAACCAAAAATAGCAGCAGCAGCAGCATCAAGCAGCTAAATCAAATGACGTTACTCTGCCAGGAAGTGTACTATTCATTGTCATTATGCAGGCAAATCTGTGACTTCTGTGAGAGCAGATTTTAACACCAATACATATAACCCAGGGAGATTCAACACACACTGAGCAGAGAAATGCACATACACTAAAAGAACTACCATTCATCCATTTTCAATAAGAAGAAAAGTGTATTATAAGCAGAAGAATGTACTAGCATCTACATCGAGATATTACTAGATCTGAATATAATAACATCTAATTTAGTTCTGACAACTAACCAAAAATGCAAATGACAGTAAAGTTTACCTTATATCCAGGTTACCTCCTGAAGAGAGTCGGTACATTAAGTTTACTGTTACTGAGTTTGATATCAGGACTTTAAAACCCCAATAAAAATGACATGCAACTTTTACAACTCTCTAAAAAAAAAGATCTGAAATCTGTGGTGTCACATTAAGCTGAACTACGCATAAAGAGAGAAGACAAAAACTTAATTAAAATATCATATAAGCATGATCCTCAAATGATCAGCATACAAAAGCATGAATGAACACAATAAACATAAATGCTAACTGAGCTAGCGAGAAGCTATATATATATATATATAATCCCCTCAGTTCTGACTACCTTCCCTCTCCTTGTTACCATTTGGCCACACTTATCCAGTCCGAATGACATTCTGATGTCCTGGCTGTAGATCCTAGCGGTGTGGATCAGTGAGTCAATGTCTCGTTCACTCCTGGCATACAGCTTGATGTCATCCATGTAGAGGAGGTCGCTGATGGTTGCTCTATTCCGTAGTCGGTATCCGTAATCACTCTTGGTTATGATCTGGCTGAGGGGGTTCAGCCCTATGCAGAACAGCAGCAGGGACAGAGCATCTCCTTGGTAGATACCGCACTTGATGTTGACTTGTGCAGTTGGCTTGAAGTTGGCCTCTAGGGTTGTTTTCCACATTCCCATTGAGTTCTTGATGAAGGCTCTTCATCAGTCCTGTCGATGTTGTACAGTGCTTTGCTCCTCTGGTGTTACTACCAATTCCTTTCTGGGCCCTGCTCACGTATTGAGCAATGTGCCTGCTCATCTTAGCTACTATGATGCCTGACAGGAGCTTCCATGTTGTGCAGAGGCAGGTTATTGGGCGGTAGTTGGATGGTACCGCTCCCTTCTATGGGTCCTTCAGGATCAGGACTGTCTGGCTTTCAGTTAACCACTCAGGGTGGGTTCCATCTATTAGTAGCTGGTTCATTTGTCCCGCCAGGCACTCATGGAGTGAACTTAGCTTCTTTAACCAGTAGGTGTGGATCATGTCCGGGTGATGGTGCTGTCCAGCTCTTCATACTTGAGGCCCGCTCTTGAATGTCTGCCATTGTGATGATTACTGGGTCTTGTGTGGGGAGGTTGCTGTGGTCTGCTCTTAGGTCCACCAGTCACTGGGCATTGTTGTTATGGGATGCCTCCATCTCCCATATGCTCTTCCAGAACTGTTCAGTCTCCAGCCTTGGTGGGTCTGCTGTCATGTTATTACCCTGCCACTGAGAGTACACCTTGGATGGCTCAGTGGAGAACATTCGGTTTATTCTCCTGGCTTCAACTTCTCTGGTATATCTCTTCAGCCAGGTGGCCAGGGCTGTGAGCCTTTGCTTGGCAGTCTCTAAGGGCTCAGGTATGGACAGTGAGTTGTACTTCTTAGGTACCCCTTTTTTCATCACACCTTTCTGCAATTCCGATAGCTGGCTAACTTCTCTCCTTGTTGCCTTGATCTTGGTCTCCAATCTCCTTCTCCATGGAGGATACTGCTCCTTATGGCCTTTGTTGAACTTATAGCCAAGCCTCTCAAGGATCACGGTTGCTGTGATGTATATGAGCTTGTTGGTCTCAGTGATGGTCGTAGTAGGGATTGTTCTTAGTGCTGCATTTACATCATCTAGTAGACTTTCAGAAGGCACATCACCTAGTCTTGGTAACCGGCCACGGGAGTTCCAGGTGTCCATCTTGCTCATGATTTTCAATCTCAGGTCAGCAGCCCTTGAATCAAGTTCATCCAGGCCTGTTATTGGGGCTTGGTACCCAATCTCCAATTGTGGGGGTGATGATGATGATGATGATATCTCCCCCCTGACCTGGCATCCTGGCTCCCCCTTGCTGGAGCATTCGTGTTATATCTCGTCAATCTCTAGTTGTGATAGCAGGTGCTTTTTGCGGATGTTAGAGCACTGAGCTACTAGTTGCTTCGATGTTAGTGTAGATGTTGGGTTTCGAAGTATCCATAGGTCCCACATCCTCTGCATGCTCTGTTGCCCTGGTTCCTTAACACCTGACGCAGACCTTGTTGACCCGTGTGACGTCCGAGCCGGTGTGATAGCTTTAAAGGCCTTGCCTAAGGACCCAAGCTGGATATTGACCTTGCCCTGACTATGGTTCAAACCCCCAACCTTCCATACTAAAGTCAGTGGTGTTATCCACTGAGCTATCCAGTTTGTCCAGAGACACTGACTCACTGATTCACACCACTAGGCTCTACAGCCAGGACATCAGAATGTCATTCGGACTGGATAAGTGTGGTCAAATGGTAACAAGGAGAGGGAAGATTGTACTACCAGAAGGCAACATAGCAGATGTTGAGGACAGCTACAAGTACCTTGGGATCCTGCAGGCAAATGGGAACCATGAAGAGGCCACAAGGAAAGCA
>NW_018128267.1:367461-368678 GCF_001952655.1 Monopterus albus | reverse complement strand
TGTTAGGTATTTTTAGTCAGATAGATATTGGTTAGGTACTTGTTGTATTAGAAATGTCGATAGTGTAGACAGGATGTCTAGTTCAGGCTGTTAAATGCTTACTCATTTCCATGAGTTACTCCAGGTTGTTTATGTTCAAGGATAACTAGATAGAAAGTGGCTACTGTATGATATGTTTAGCCGTAATCTTAATCATAATATCTTCCTAGGCTTACTGTCCGGACATGTCCCTGAATGTCCTGTATGTTCTTAGATACACACCACTTAATCAACACTCACACACATTGATTTTCTCCATGTTTTGACTACTGCTACGGTCAGCTGTAAAGCTGGCATATCAGGTTTGACGTGCCTTTGTAGAATGGGGTTAGCCCAAACCAGATATAATGTACAGGCCTGTTGGGTTCGGGGTCTTTTTCATCGTTCATCTGCCTGCGTGCAGTTTGGAGGTGAAGGATACCTGAGCGTGTAATGTTAATTTTACCTGTGATCCTTGAATAAACCAGCATGATTTTTAAGATACTTGGACCGTCTTGTCTCTCTGAGTTCTTGGTATAGAAGAACCAAAAGAAAGGGAATTAAAATATATTCCTTTCACTAGGGAAGGAAGAGATGGAACCCTCATGGAAGGACAAACCTCTGCATGGTATGTACCACCGTGAAATAGTAGAAGTGGCTGATATCGAAAAATCCTACCAGTGGCTGGACAAAGCTGGACTAATCATAGCAGCACAAGAACAAGCTCTAAGTACAAGATCAATAGAGGCAAGGGTCTACCATACCAGACAGGACCCCAGGTGCAGGCTGTGCAAAGATGCCCCTGAGACAATCCAGCACATAACAGCAGGGTGCAAGATGCTAGCAGGCAGGGCATACATGCAACGCCATAACCAAGTGGCTGGCACAGTGTACAGAAACATCTGTGCTGAGTACAAGCTGGAAGTCCCAAAATCAAAATGGGATGCACCTCCAAAGGTTGTTTAGAATGACCAATCTAAGATCCTGTGGGACTTCCAGATACAAACTGACAAACTGGTAATGGCCAATCAACCGGACATAGTAGTGGTGGACAAACAGAAGAAGAAGGCTGTAGTGATAGATGTAGCAATCCCAAGCGATAGCAACATTAGGAAGAAGGAACACAAGAAGCTCGAGAAATACCAAGGGCTGAAATAAGAGCTAGAAAAGATGTGGAAGGTGAAGGCACAAGTGGTCCC
>NW_018128267.1:360962-367129 GCF_001952655.1 Monopterus albus | reverse complement strand
AGGGGGGGCCAGGGGAAGCTGTGGCTTCTGTGCAGAGCGGGTTGATTCCTAACCGGAGGTTCGATTCCCAGCTTATCCAGTCAACATGTCGAAGTGTCCTTGAGCAAGACACTGAATACCTAGTTGCTCCCAGTGATAACACTGGTATGTGAGTGGTTGTGAGTAAGAATGGCCAAGTAGTGTGAAAGTGCTTTGAGTGTGCTGTAAAGCATAGAAAAGCACTGCAACAATGATTAATTCAACAATTCATATTCAACTCTACTCAATGGTCAGAGTGAGTGGTACAGAATGAGATGTAACACAGTGCAAAAACTTGTCATTAAGTGAATGCACCAGTAGAGCAGGATTAACAATACGGAGAGGAATCTGGTGTTTCTGAATAAATGCTTGGTCCATAAAACAAGCATCAGACCCAGAATCAATGAACATAGGTACCTTAATGTCATGTTTGTCAACAGAAAGAAGAGCCTGAACAATTGGACGAGAGGGGGTTATACCTGTCACAGTACGGCTCAGCAGCGCCCCCCTCTTTTGCACTGAGCCTAGTTCTTTTACCGGACACATCAAGGCAAGTGACCAGGTCCATAAGCGGCCGCAGTCTTCTCGGACGATCGTAGGCGGTCAGGGCGTCCTTAAGCCGGTCTGAAGGTTTGTGGTAGAATGCATCCACCAAAGTTGGCTCATTCCAGTCACTGGCAGCAGCTGCCATGCAAAAGTCTATAATGTAGTCCACTGCAGAACTGGAACCCTGTGACAGCATCATCAGTGAAAGGAGAAGCGGCTGAGTCATAACATGACAGATCAAACACCTGTTGTGCTCCAAAATCAGCTAAAGTATTGCAACAGTCCATTCACGCTGTCCATTCAGCTGTGCCCCATTTTCTAGCAGTGACAAAGCGTATGCTACCTTAGCTTGTTCCGTGGGGAACGCTGACAGCTGCATCTCAAAGAGTATCTCACATTACATGAGAAGTGCCTGACTCTCACCGATCTCTCTTCTGTAACGTTCTGGCGGAGATAGCCTGGGCTCCTGTACTGCTGGGTTTAGGGAACCACATGCCCCAGCGGTGGCGCTGCCAGCATCCTTGTAACCAAAACTGCACAGGTCAATTTGAAGCTTGCCCAGGGCTGCCTCCTGGAAAGCCAAGGCTTGCTCCATACTAGCATGGCAGTCATTAATCTGCTCGCTGGTTGAGTTCATTGTGGCCAGATTGTAATGTCAGGGTTGGCGAGTAAAGCTGCCAGGAATGTCACTGGTGAACTCAATTATAATGCCAGATGAGATGTAGCAGATAACTTCTCTTTACTGAGCACAATAAATAATACACCATACAAAAGTCCAGAAAACACACTCCAGTCGATAATACCAGTCCAGGGTCAATGCCGGCAACCTCACACAGCCAAGAAATCCAAAGCGATAGGTCAGAGAGGGGAGTCCAATGGTTGGTGCACAGTAAACAATCAGAATCAGGTTGGTTAGACAATAATCGGTGGTCAAAGGCAATCCGGGGTCAGAGCAGGAAATACAGGCAACAAGAATAATACTGGAAAGTCTGAACGGGAGCTAGAACAATCTGGCAGCTTTCCGGTGGGGGGAAAGCTGCTTATAATGAGGTGAAAACAGGTGTAAACAATGAGTGCTTGTTTAAAGGAAAAAGTCCGTAACTGAAATATGACTATAACAGGAAGTTGACAAAATAAAAGCACGAGACCGAAAACAGGCAGAACAGAGTCATGACAGATTGTCTCTTTATGCATACATGGCAAATAAAAATCTTGACTTCACTTGACTACAATGATGCAAGCCATGAAGATCTAGCTATATTATGCTAATATTGCTAACCTTTTAAACTCTTTATAGCTACTAAGCTTAATAGCTCTATAGATGCACACTGTGAAAACGTTGTAAAAACAAAACACTTATTATGGAATGCGTCAGACACTTTGAAACATTTCATACCTTTTGTTGCTCATTTTCCCATTGGAGCTACAGGTTGTCAGCATAAGATTACTCAGCCATCAAAAAGTGATCAGACACTGAATCCTGAAGGTTTTTTTTTTATCACGTTAGTTTCTTACAGATGTTGAAAGCTAAACCAAATCAGAAATATGTGAGCGTAATGGAAAACTTTGGTTTGCTCATATATGCCTTAAACTTGTGGTGAACTCTGTCCACACAGACTATATGAACTGTCTGCTCAGCAAAAGATAGCACAAACTGTCCTTGAGAAATTATGCACTCCCTCATTCTGAGTACCATCTCAAGACAAAGACTTCTTTCAGTGTCGGTGTACGTGTGTGTGAAATCGGAACAGGCGACTTTTATCTAATCCTCCCTGAAACTTGTATGTATGTATATATACACATATATACATACATATATATATATGTATGTATGTATATGTGTATGTATATATACACATATATACATACATATATATATATATATGTCAAAAGGTCGCAAAGTTCAAGGGGGCCGAATACTTTCGCAAGGCACTGTACAGTGGGTACGGAAAGTATTCAGACCCCCTTAAATTTTTCACTCTTTGTTATATTGCAGCCATATGCTAAAATCATTTAAGTTCATTTTTTTCCTCATTAATGTACACACAGCACCCCATATTGACAGAAAAACACAGAATTTTTGACATTTTTGCAGATTTATTAAAAAAGAAAAACTGAAATATCACATGGTCATAGCACCCACTGTATGTCCTAAACCTCTTTATTTTGCACTCACTAAAGGTTGCCCATTTTAGCACATAAAAGAAGATTATTTCCACACAACAGTGAGCTATTACAACATTTGAACAGTGTTTCACCACAGAACTAAATTAGGACTAGCAAACCATATTCACATGATCACACTACAGTATCTTCACAGAAAGCCCACTCTCCACACCATTAAAAGAGCAGCAAGCCACTTAGAAAAATCTGTTATGCTGAACACATTTCTGAGGAAGGTCTTGGAATACAACTGTATGCACTACAACTGCACAAATATTCTTTGTATGATTGAAGGTGTTAACAATTAACACATTTCATTGCCCCAAGAGAACAGTTTTTGACTTAGTAAAGTTTTCATATGATGACTCACTACTTCTAACTGTATGATCTTTTATTTTACCAGCTGCTATGCTCAGTGGCATCAGATCATAGGTGGAAACTAGCTGTTCATGAGTCAATCATCCTTGGTCATGATGTTTCCTGGCCCAGCCACCATCTTAACCTGTGATTCCTTAATGATGAGGTGTATAATTGATTCACCACTAACAATGAAAGGGGGTGGAGGTGGGAGGATTATTAATATTATATGCATTCTCATAATCTTTAAAGCTCTAATATTAGACAAAATATCTGAAAGGATATAGGAGCATCTGTACTCAAGAGAAAATAGAACACATTTTATATGTCTGTGCTTTTTTTGTATATTCATTCAGCTCAGATGTGACAATTTGCACATCCACAGACATGAGACTTTAGGTGTAAATCTCTGTTTTGAAATGCTTGTCTGCAGGAGAGCAGCTGCAGAAGCAGGATCAGGGCCATGATGTTTATTCTAATGGCTGAATTATGGCAGACTAGCTCCTATTAGCATTCTGCCACTGCTGGGTTTTTTGAACAGCTCTAAATAGCTCTTGGGTAGAAGTCATTATCAGGCCATCACGTCTGCAAGTTGTTAAACTGAGTTTGCACTTTGTTGGATGAATGCAGAGTGCAGAGCTTGAAAGAGACAGTTTAAGTGTTATTCCTAGGGGTGGACAGTGTGTCCTCTCAGGATAAATAGTGGGCAACATATGATTTAAACTTTAAAAAAGTGATTAAAAACTTGTGTATTTTGCTTAATTCTCATCACAATGAACATTAAAAACAGAAGAAAGCTTAAATCTTCACAAATAACAAGGAAATACAAAACTGTGAAGTAATGCACATATCTATAAACAATAAAGTTACTTTTGGCTTTTACCGTTTAGGGGTCGCCACACTGACGACTTGCATGTTGACATTTTGCATGTGTTTTTATGCCAGATGCCCTTCCTGACGCAACCCTGACTCAAACCCAGGCTGCAGCGGTGAGAACACTGCGCCTTAATCACTAGCCTACCAGGGACGGCTATAAACAATATTAATTCAAATTATGATGAGGAAAATGGGAATAGAAAACTGCTATTTCACTTTTTTGTGCATATTCAGATTTTTGTCTGCCATTAGCAGTCAAGTTAATGGAAAATTGAAGTAGAAGTCCTGTTCATTTTCTGCATTGTTAGGTTCTCCTTGTCTAATCATCAGTACAAACTGTTATAAAATCTCTGGAATTGCTTTGAAGGACTACTGAAGCACAGACAACTGAAAGACAGAACGAAACACTGTGCAATCTTTCCACTCCCTGCCACTCTCATGCTAATAACCCCCAAGTTAGTTAGGTGGTGGCTCAGCATCTCTCTGGTTCATGCCTGTCTTTCTCTCTTTTTCTCTCTCGCTGTTTCTGTTAGGCAGGTCGGAACCAGGTTTCCAGCAGGCTTTGTTGCAAGGATTCAGACTTGGAAGCAGAAGTGACAACATGAAATTGCTTTTCCATTGTCTGGCTAATTAACCCTCCTGCCTAATGCACTGTAGATTTGTTTTGGTGTGACAGCAGAACTATGGGGCCCCTTAACTTCCAAAGAACAGACACCGGCTTTTCAACCAAGACAATTTGCCTTGACAGAGCAGTTGAGCTGTGACCTGCCTTTTTAGGTGAAAGTTCTTCCCCAGCTACAGAGTGACAAGGGATGTTTATCAATGGCATTTTACATTTTAGACTGTGCTGGCAATCACACAAGTGCAGCTATGAAAGGAAATTTAAAGGCTGTAGCAGCATCAATAGAAAAAAGTGATGAAAGGATAAATGATGATATTCACAGCTTGGGTTGTTATAGCAGCTGTAGATCAAATCTATCATTTGATAACATTAGTCAACAAAAGAACTGCTGAGATCTCATAAAGCAGTGTTATCAATAAAACTACACATGGGTAGCAGTCAAATTGGAAATACACTTCCAGATGATTCAAGTTTATTTGAAGAATTTAAGGAATAAAATGAAAATGATTAACCACTCTAATGTAAAGATTCACAAATAACACCCAAGTTAATAACATTTCTCAGCCTGCCTTCTTATGCTGACGTGTGAAACATCAGCAGTCACAGCCCAGGTATGGTACCAGTTCAAAATTTGCATCTAGTCACTATAAAATGTAATTATGGGTTGTAGGGAAGAAAGTCTTACCCACTCCTCTGTTGCATTTTTTCAAATATGTAGGCTTAGATGCAGAAAGGAGAGTTCTAGATGGATTTGAGGACGTGTGAAAATGATTATTTATGGTTGCGCTCTTAGTTTTACTTCCTGGCTGCTGCTGTTCCTGGTCTAGCTTCTTCTGACTGTGGAAGGATCAACTTGGCCTCCAGATGAAGCTGCCAAGTAAATGGTCTTGTATAATACTTGCATAGTGCTTTTCTATGCTTTACAGCACACTCAAAGCACTTTCACACTACTTGGCCATTCTTACTCACAACCACTCACACACCAGTGTTATCACTGGGAGCAACTAGGTATTCAGTGTCTTGCTCAAGGACACTTTGACATGTTGACTGGATAAGCTGGGAATCAAACCACTAAGTCTCTGGTTAGGAAACGACCCACTCTGCCTCCTAAGCCACAGCCGCCCCCAATGGTCCTTGCTGAATTTCCTCCATTCTCTCAATTAAGTAAATCTGAGAAACTTATCAGATTGAGACAGTTCTCTTTGTGTCCACTCCTGTTTTTTCCTTGGCCAGATACTTCATATTTTAAACATTTTTGTTTTTAATACTGTGTACATATTTCTTATATTTTCTAGTTGCATTCTGATAAAGAGTAATACAAAAAATTCCCCACTCGCCCCCCACTTTGGGGCGGTCTTGTATTTCTTCCTTCAAGCTCAGGTCCTCTACCAGAGGCCTGGGAACTTGAGGGTCCTGCATAGTATCTTTGCTGTTCCTAGGACTGCACTCTTCTGGACAGAGATCTCAAATGTTGTTCCTGGGATCCGTTGGAGCCACTCTCCCAGTTTGGGGGTCACAGCCCCCAGTGTTCCTATTACCACGGGGACCACTTGTGCCTTCACCTTCCACATCTTTTCTAGCTCTT
>NW_018128267.1:344997-360359 GCF_001952655.1 Monopterus albus | reverse complement strand
GCTCACTAATCCTTGGCCTCCTTCCTTCCGCTTAGTGTACAGTCTCAGGATGCTGGACTTGGGGTGAAACCCGCCATGCATTGTAAGGAGCTTCCTTGTCTTGATGGCAGTGGCCTCTATCTCCTCCTTTGGCCACCTTATTATGCCAGTGGGGTACCTGATGACCGGCAGGGCGTAGGTGTTGATCGCCCAGACTTTGTTCTTCCCATTCAGCTGGCTTCTCAGGACTTGCCTTACTCTCTGCAGGTACTTGGTAGTTGCTGCTTTCCTTGCAGCCTCTTCATGGTTCCCATTTGCCTGCAGGATCCCAAGGTACTTGTAGCTGTCCTCAACATCTGCTATGTTGCCTTCTGGTAGTACAATCTTCCCTCTCCTTGTTACCATTTGACCACACTTATCCAATCCAAATGACATTCCGATGTCCTGGTTGTAGAGCCTAGTGGTGTGGATCAGTGAGTCAGTGTCTCTGGACAGACTGGATAGCTCAGTGGATAACACCACTGACTTTAGTATGGAAGGTTGGGGGTTTGAACCATGGTCAGGGCGTGGTCAATATCCAGCTTGGGTCCTTAGGCAAGGCCCTTAATGCTACCTGCCTACCTCATGGGTAATGAGAGTTGGAAAAATAAGAGTCACACTGGCTCGGATGTCACACGGGTCAACAGGTCTGCGTCAGGTGTTGAGGAACCAGGGCAACCTGATGACAAGTGGGCTACTGGAACAAGACATTCATGGACAAGCGATGAGAACAGGGAACTATTGGAATACTACTACACAAGTAACCCCAGAGAGAGGGGTTACACACGAAGGATGTGGGACCTATGGATACCTCATAACATCTACACTAACATCAGTGCTCTAACAGCCGCAAAAAGCACCTGCTATCACAACTAGAGATTGACGAAGTGCAACACAAATGCTACAGCAAGGGGGAGCCAGGATGCCAGGTCAGGGGGGATGATATCAGGGGGGAGATATCTTCATCATCACCCCCACAATCAGAGCCCAAGCCCCAGTAACAGGCCTGCAAGAGCAGCTGACCTGAGATTGAAGATCGTGAGCAAGATGGACACCTGGAACTCCCGTGGAGAGTGATGTGCCTTCTGAAAGTCTACTAGAGGATGCGAATGCAGCACTAAGAACAATCCCTACTAAGACCAACAAGCTCATATAGATAGATAGATAGATAGATAGATAGTCATCATAGCATAGCTAAACCAACAAATCTAATGGTGGCCTAAGACTTTTGCACAGTACTGGAGACATGTCCGCATCTGACTGCTCATGTTGGACTTATTTCAGTGATCTAATGAGATCTTTCGAGAGTTCAGCAATAACTTTAGTACCACATTATCATATCATGATTCCCTGTATTTCCTGCTACAGATTCTCATTTTGGAATGCATACATTTTTGTATTTTGCCCCGTCTCCTTGCCAACTTTACCAGCCCTGGCCAGATCCAATTACATCCACCTGTTTCCCATCAGAGTAATCACCAGCACCACCAGCTGACATTTATGTCAGCTCTTTGCATTCACTCATCCCCACATAGTCATTGTTGTTGAAGCACGCATCCCCTGTGACTCAGCGTTTGTTGAGGCTAGTTTAGCACTTGTTTTCCTATGTGGACTCTGTGTCATGATTTGGTTCCGCTGCTTCCTGTCCGGCTTTTATTTTGATTCTACTTCCTGTTTTGTTTCACCATAGCTTAGGTCTTTTTACTTTCTTCCTTACTCAGATTAGTTTCACCTGCTCCTTATTACCTGCACCTGTCTTTACCTCTAGTTAGGCAGCGTCCTTATGGGAGGATTGTTCTAGACCCCAGCTCTGACCTTCCAGCATTTTCTTCGGTTTTGGTATTTTGTGTTTCTGATCTCAGACTGTTACCTCGGACTATTCTATTCTGCCTCGCCCACTTGTTACGGACTGCCACGGTGTATGATTATCAGACTTTCTCTTTTGGACAACGAACTTTGAATTCCCCTGGATGTATGTGTTTGCTGGCTCTGACCTGGGACTGATACCGACTGTGAGTTTTGTGTTTCACCTTGTCTTGTATGGTTTTTTTTTAGTTTTAGTTCTATTATTAAAGAGACGGTTTTGTTCATCACTTCCTTGTCTGGCCATTTAATGAGTTCACCAAACACTTTTCGGCTGCATTACGCGCGCCGTTTCTGACACTCTGTGCAAGCTACTGGCTTCATGTGTAAATGGATGTTGGACTTCTGGTCAGTTGTCTGTTTGCTGACTGACTTTAATCACTCTCTGGTATTGTTTGTCCGCTTGCCCTCAGCTGAGCTGTTTGCCTGCCCTGTAGGTTTTGCAATGAATAGTTTCTGGTCCTCAGGCCATGTATTAGCTCATTCCTTAGTTTTGCTTGGTTGTTTATCTGAATGCCACTCCAGGGGCCCGTTTCAAGAAGGAGGTTTAACAAACTCAGAGTTCAAACCTGAACTCTGAGTTGACTTACACAGAGTTGGAAAACTTGGAGTTTTCGGTTTCAGAACAGCTGAAAAGAGTTGGTTTAATCAACTCTGAGTAGTTTGACTCAGAGTTAGGCGCGTGCCACGTGACTATAAAAAGCCCTGAACAATGGAGTGAAGACATTACGAGTCACCACGGCAACAGGACCAAGCAAAAATAGGTCTGCGTTTTTTCCCCGACAGAAATGGATGTGCTACTACAAGCATATAGTGACTACAAGCCCATATTTTGTAAAAAAAAAAAGCAACACGGCTGCAGCGGCGAAAGAGAGAGAGTTAGCTTGGGGGAAAATAGCTGCCCGAGTCAATGCGTACGTTTACATTTTAATCATACAGTGTTCGGTGTAAGTAATTACTAAATAATGTTAGTAATGTTATTATTTGTCACTTGTAAAGTAAGGAATGGTTCTTAATTCTTCAATAATTGAATGAGTAACTTCAGTAATTGCATAAAATACCGATTTTTGTACGAATTAAAAGTGCAGTTTTATGTCCACCCTTTCTTAAAATTCCTATTGTGGTTGATATGGGATTTGTAAAGTAATGATTAATAAATAATCCAGTACGTTTTATGGAGAGTAATTATTACATTAATCAAAATACTTTTTTAAAATTGACCCAACACTGATGTAATAATATAAGAATTGAATTTTAATTTTCATGTAGGTGCATTGATGGGAATATGTGGGCCATCAATGCATCCAACCGCATTAGGAGTGGCCTTACTAATGTGCTCTGCATCCCCGGTGTTATAAAGAAAACTGCCGTTTGCAACAAATCGTAACGCAACACAAAGCATCTGCTCGGATGTAAGAGCACGGCCACGATGGGTGATGTCTGATGTATGGGTGGATAAGATTATTGATATATGTTATGAACTCTCTAGAAAAACAGTACCGCTCAAATAAAAATACATGGGGATATGACAAAAAATCAACTTGTGGCCTCAAAATCCTCTCCCGACGTAAATTCAATTCTCTGCAAATTAATACAGCCTCCTCAGGATCCTCTATAAATGGACATGCCATTTTCGTCTCTGCGTGACGGAAACATGTGCAATCTATGAATGTACTGAAAGAGTAAATGAGGTAGGCCTATTTAAACACCTTTCACTTTAAAAAGGGGCGGAGACCGGAGGAAACTCTGGGTTTCCCGAACAAAACCTGCTCCTAACCAGGTTAGGTTCACAGAGTAAGTTGCCATAGTAACTGACTCTGAGTTTAGATTACGTCTCTTTTTGAAACGGGTTTAACTTGCCCCGCTTTCACGGGTTTAAGTTACCTCCGTTTCTGGAACCGAAAACTCCAAGTTTTCCTCATTTCGGGGTTGACAAACTCAGAGTTTCAACAAAACCTCCTTCTTGAAACGGGCCCCTGTTTGCCTACCTTTTGTTAGTTATGCTTACCTGTTACATGCTCAGTTGTACTGTAGTTCCCTAAGACAGCTAAATTTCCCATATCACCTGCATTATTTTTTTACCTGTCTGCCATCCCATGTCTTTATCTGTTTACATACTTACCACAGTCAAGTCCTATTATTTTCATTAAATCAATGTTCACTTTTCCCCATAACCACCTAAATTTAGGCCTATAACACATCATAGCAGAAAACTGTAGTTGTAATAAACACAGGTTTTCCTTTAATGATTTGACATCAATTTTCAGATCCAGGAGCTGAAAAATCCAAATGTAGGTAGTAAGGGTTGATTCAAATTTAAATTGGGAAATGGGAAGAGCCACTGGTTCCAAAAAGTATTATATTTTTATCCAAAAGTAAGACTTTAATGCTGTTTCCAAGTCTTCACAACACTGCCAGGAATACAATTTTGGTTCTAGTGAACAAATACTAAATGTGTTTTTTCCCCCCCCCATTTTGGTGGTGTAAAACAATAGTAAATATACAGCAGTATGGCTCAAATACTGGTAACAGACTGTAAATACTGCACCTTTTTAATCATAAAATGTAACATGGTGAAACCCCCAAACCTCCAGTTAAAACATAGAAGACATGACCTCAGTATCTTCACAATATGCTACGTTACAGAGAAGAGGCCAGACACACAAATTCAACAAGCTTTATCATTGCAATTGGAAACAAATGATTGCAGCAGAATTAATTTAATGTGCTTTGATGGTAACCTTTATTTTACACCTGACCATGATAAACTGAGGCTTATGTATGTCAAGCAAAGACATATTCCAAATCTTTCAAATGAAAAACAAATGTTCAAAGTCATTACAAAGACATACAGAAGATGTTAAACTATCCACTGAGATCAGATCTTTTGAGAAAAATGCACTGGCTTTGTATTTTGAGAGAAAATTTTGAGGCTTCCCCAAGAACTGCAGAGGTTTGCCCCTCCAGACCTTCATGTAATATTGATAAAGGTATCAAATGTGCAAATGTGGTATTGAATACTGATAAAACAGGACAAAAGTAAAAAACATTTTTAGAAAGCCCTGTGAACTCTGATATCTAAAAATATAAAAGGGTCTCTCCTGTTCCTTTAACGTCGCAGCAGTCTGTAACGTCCCTCTCTGCACTACAGATCATATTGCCATAGACCACTGACCTTCATGGTCAAGCCTGTCCAGGGACAATACAGAGAGATAACCGGCTGCAATGAGTGGAGTCTCCTTAAATGCCAGGACAGCTGACTGTAGAGCAATGCTGCCAGGACCTCTCTCTTTCTGATGTTTTGGCATGTGAGCTGAGTTCAGCTGATGTGTGTAAGAGTATGTGCCGACAAAGCTCTTAAGTGGCAACAAGTAAAGTTGCAAACTTAGAGAAACAAACTATACATTATTAGCATTAGCTTTGAAGAACCACTGAAGTGAAATCACAACAATGCATAGATTTTATCATTTGCATCCAGATTAAAAGTTGCAATGCCACAAGTTTTCAGATAAAAACAGTACTGATAGAAGTGCAGAATCTCAAAAATAGTTTTTCATAATATACAGTAGTGTATTTCCAGAGCTCCTAAGTTCCATTCACTTCTACTTGCTGTGATTTTTATCCATGTTAAGTTACTATCAGTAAAATTTTAACACTTGCGTTTTACAGATATTTAACAGTAAAAACCTACCAAAAAGGAAGTGATTATGCTGAAATGTTGAGTTACACTGACAGTAACTTAACACCTAACAAACAAACTAATAATAATTTCAAAGAAATTGATGGGAAGAAAACTATTTCTGTTAAAAGGAGAAAGTGAAATCAATGTACATTTATGCTGAGTTTGCATTAACAGCAACCAATGACAACAACAAACTGCTCACACCCTTTCTGTAGTTAGGGTAAATAAAAGCCAGTATTCAAAATTCATAAATATTTCCCTGATAGGCTAGTGGTTAAGGCGCACTTTGAGTTTAGATCAAGAGGTTAAACATCTCAAGTGTGACTGTGTTCTGGTGGAACTCAACCACATATTAACACATCACAGACAGCAGGAGAGGAGCAATATCAACTTAAATAGTGAAACTCGTGTATTATATAAATTCAGTACACACAGACTGAAGTAGTTTAAGCCGTTGGGTCTTTTAATTGTGATGATTTTGGCCCACATTTAAAAAAACTCACCAAATCACTATCTCAATAAATTACAATACCTCATAAGACCTATAAAAAGCATTTTTTGTGAATTGCTGGCCTTCTGGAAAGTATGTTCATTTACTGTATATGTACTCAATACTTAGTAGGGGCTCCTTTTGCTTTAATTACTGCCTCAATCTGGCATGGCATGGAGGTGCTCAGTCTGTGGCACTGCTGAGGTGGTATGGAGGCCCAGGTTTCTTTGACAGTGGCCTTCAGCTCATCTGCATTTTTTGGTCTCATTTCTCATTTTCCTCTTGACAATGCCCCATAGATTCTCTATGGGATTCAGGTCTGGTGAGTTTTGCCGGCCAGTCAAGCACACCAACACCATGGTCATTTAACCAACTTTTGGTGCTTTTGGCAGTGTGGGCAGGCACTGATGTATTGGAAAATGAAATCAGCATCTCCAAAAAGCTGGTCAGCAGAAGGAAGCATAACGTGCTCTAAAATTTCTTGGTAAATGGGTGCAGTGACTTTGGTTTTCAAAAAACACAGTGGACCAACACCAGCAGATGACATTGCACCCTAAACCATCACAGACTGTGGAAACTTAACACTGGACTTCAAACAACTTGGGCTATGAGCTTCTCCACCCTTCCTCCAGACTCTAAGACCTTGGTTTTGTGAAATATTGAAGTTTTTGGATTGCTATATAACTAAAGCACTAACATAGTTTAGAAATTGTCACTTTAATAAGACATTGCATTATGAGATAAAAGTATAACCTTCACATAGTTGTGGCGTGTTCACTCATTATTAAATGCACTTCTGGGGCATTGTACCTAGCACAGCTCTCTTTCAAGGGAGTAACCTAAGGGAAAGTAAATGATTACACAGTAGGATATAAAGTTGTCTGGAACACTCCACTGTTTTTCATGGAATGCACTTATAAGGATAAGTTTTAATAATGTAATCTTCACAATCTCACAGAATGCTCGTTAAATCATTGTGCGTGTGCTTTTCTTATCACAAGAATGTAACTTTGGTTTTGGGGAGGTACAGCTGTGTATTATGGGAGAGAATTTTGGCTAGTATCAATTGATTTCAGCTGCATGATCAGCATAAGCAAGAATGTGTAAGGGGAGGGGAGAATATTATAAAATACACAGTCTGGGTGAGTTTCGTCTTCAGATCATTTTGCATGGCTGCTGACTGTCATCTCCAGATGCATCTGAAAATAAAGGTAATATGTGCACATTGATATTTGGTGTGTGACTGAAATTCTTTCCACTATCTGGACTCGAGAAGAAGTCTGGGACTTCACAGTTTCCAAATGAAATACAAAACTTGCTCTCATCTGAAAAGAGGAATTTGGACCACTGGGCAACAGTCCAGTTCTTCTTCTCCTTAGCCCAGCTAAGACACCTCTGCCGTTTGTGGTTCAAGAGTGGCTTGCCAAGAGGAATACGACAACTGTAGCCAAATTCCTTGACACGGCGGTGTGTGGTGGCCCTTGATGCCTTGACCCCAGCCTCAGTCCATTCCTTTTGAAGTTCACCCAAATTCTTGAATCGATTTTGCTTGACAAGCCTCTCAAGGCTGCGGCTCTCTCGGTTGGTTGTACATCTTTTTCCTACCGCTCAACTTTCTGTTAACATGCTCGGATACAGCACTCTGTGAACAGCCAGCTTCTTTGGCAATGAATGTTTGTGGCTTACCCTCCTTGTGAAGGGTGTTGATTGTCTTCTGGACAACTGTCAGATCAGCAGTCTTCCCCATGATTATGTAGCCTAGTGAGCCAAACTGAGTGACCATTTTGAAGGCTCAGGACACCTCTGCAGGTGTTTTGAGTTGACTAGCTGAGTGGCATGTCACCATATTCTAATTTATTGAGCATGTGATGTGATGCAGGTTGCCAGGAGGATTCTAATAATCCATGATGTTATTGTTAGTGCAAGGCTACCTGCATATGGTCATTTGTAATGCGAGGGATTTGTGGAGAAGACGCAGCAATCACTGGTTGGTTTTACCAGCCTTGAAGTTTCTGCTACTTGGTAGGATGTAAGTAAGTTTTAAAAAACACACATTACATGTCTGTTAATGCGTTGTTTCTGTAATTTAGAGAGAACTGCTGTAAGGCTGGAGAAGTTACTATGTCTGCATTATATCAGATAAAATATGAGGTTTCTCAATTACCCACTTTGTTTAGAGTGTTACACATCTTTTCAACAGTACATATACCATTGTTTACCTATATATCAAAGAAAAATTCAAATTAATGTTGTTACTGTTCCTTGTGCTGTCCACTTTCATATTCTTGCTCGAATATGTCAGATGGGATTTGAGGTATTGTCATTGTCGAAAAAGTAGCTTTTTTGTCAATGTTTTTTGTTTATGTTGTCCTGACCGGTTTTGTGTCAAAGTATTCCCCCCACTGAGATGTGTTTCCCCTGTTCAAAATTCAGTTTCATGTCAGAAATCACATCTGGTGGTGGTTAAGTGGTGTCGGAGACCACTTCCTCTCTCATTCCAGTTTGGCTTGTGCTAAACCCATATTGCCTTAATTGCATCCATATTTCCCTCACTTTTCCCATCTTTTCTTAGCCTGCCCACATACACTGAACAAAATTATAAATGCAACGCTTTTGTGTTTACCCGCATTTTTCATGAGCTGAACTCAAAGATTTATGACTTTTTCTATGTACACAAAAGGCCTATTTCTCTCAAATATTGTTCACAAATCTGTCTAAATCTGTGTTACTGAGCACTTCTCCTTTGCTGAGATAATTCATCCACCTCACTGGTGTGGCATATAAAAATGCTGATTAAACAGCATGATTATTGCACAGATGTGCCTTAGGCTGGCCACAATAAAATGCCATTCTAAAATGTGCAGTTTTACTGTATGGAGGGGGGGGGTTCCGAAAACCAGTCAGTATCTGGTGTGACCACCATTTGCCTCACGCGGTGCAGCACATCTCCTTCGCATAGCGTTGATCAGGTTGTTGATTGTGGCCTGTGGAATGTTGGTCCACTCTTCTTCAATGGCTGTGAGAAGTTGCTATTGACAGGAACTGGAACATGCTGTCGTAGCATCCCAAAACATGCTCAATGGGTGACATGTCCGGTGAGTGCTGGCCATGCAAGAACTGGGAGGTTTTCAGCTTTCAGGAATTGTGTACAGATCTTTGCAACATGGGGCCGTGCATTATCATGCTGCAACATGAGGTGATCTTTGTGAATAGCACAACAATGGGCCTCAGGTTCTCGTCACGGTATCTCTGTGCATTCAAAATGCCATCAATATAATGCACCCGTGTTCGTTGTCCATAACCCCACCGCCACCATGGGCTACTCAATCCACAACATTGACATCAGCAAACCGCTCACCCACACGACACTATCTGCCATCTGCCCTATACAGTGAAAACCAGGGTTCATCCATGAACAGAACACCTCTCCAAAGTGACAGACACCATTGAATGTGAGCATTTGCCCACTCAAGTCGGTTACAATGACAAACTGCAGTCAGGTTGAGACCCTGATGAGGATGACAAGCATGCAGATGAGCTTCCCTGAGACAGTTTCTGACAGTTTGTGCAGAAATTCTTTGGTTAAGCAAACCGATTGTTACAGCAGCTGTCCGGGTGGCTGGTCTCAGATGATCTTAGAGGTGAAAATGTTGGATGTGGAGGTCCTGGACTGGTGTGGTTACACATGATTGTGAGGCCAGTTGGATGTACTGCTAAATTCTCTGAAATGCCTTTGGAGACGGCTTATGTTAGAGAAATGAACATTCACTTCACGGGCAACAGCTCTGGTGGACATTCCTGCAGTCAGCATGCCAATTGCACGCTACACCTACAAGGTTATAACTGCTCCTGCAATAGTACTGTATATACTATATACAGTACAGTAGAATGTAGGATTGGTTACCAAAAAGCTCATTCTTGAACTAGAAAGTTATGTTTTGAACAGCCAGTTGTCCCATGAAAGGTGTCCTTGGGCAACACAGTTAACTCCCAATCTACTGACTATTCATTGCAAGCAAATTTGGATAAGAGCATCAGCTAAATGTCAAAAGTGTAAAATGTAAATTACAACTTTAATAAGGCTTTAAGACATTCAAGGACACAGCACGCTTTGTCTTCACAACATGGCCTGAATACTTATTGCTGTACACACTGAATGTAACTATAGTTTCTCTGTGAAGAAGGTGTGCACTGATGAAAACTTTGGCTCTATACAACACATCATTTTCTTTATTCTCACCTACTTTTCATTGTTTATGATGTGCCCTGCACTGCTCTGCTGAGAGGAAGGGACTCAATTTAGGCTATAAGTGAGTCATAACACATACATTATGCATGCAGCTCAGTTCATACATCTTTAGTTCTGAGGCCAATCGCATGAAGAGTCAAGAGACAGAGAGCTGTGGAATAATCTTCCAAAGACAAAGCAATAACGCATATGTAGCCTCCTCCATGATCTATGGAACTGTCCCAGTGTGAACACAGAGTCACACAATAAAGGCCTTTAAGCAAAGAATGAAAAGAAGAGGCTAATAAAACAAGTTTCAAACAAAGTGAGCCTTTCTTTTTACTTTTCTTATGCAACACAAAACCTTCAAACACAATTTATCATCTTCAGAAATTATCATGGCTACTGGTATTTTGACCATCAATATTTAACATATGTTTATCTATAACATTTCTGTTCATGACTGTGATCTGTTAGCCTGTGTTCAGACTGAGTTTCAAAGGTGTGCAAAAATGTAGCGCGCCTCATCCTTTTCTATGGGGATTGTGTTCACCGTAGCATGGGCAAAATGACGCAGCCCTGTATGGTGAAAAAGTTGGATCTGGTTCAACTTTCAATGCACTGGACGGTGACATCATCAGGGAAAGGCACTGCGTTGACCAATCATGTACAGGGGATGGTGAAAATGTGGACACCCATGGGAAGAAGACTTTTGTTTACCTTGTTAGCATGAGCATTCATTGTTATTCACTGTCACATTTGGGCCAGTTAATGTACCATAATGACATGCCATGGATTTGCGTTAGTGCTGGATGTTAAACTGTGTTTTTAATCTATCAATGCTGTTAATAAAATTTTAGTTTGTTGACACTGGAAAATTTTGAGAAAAAACTAAATATTACAAATAACTTGGCTGATATAGAAAGGTTGTGTAAAACTGAAGGTACAAGGTTAAAATGGTCAGCACATATCAGTTCCTCAAGTTATTCATGAGAGGGCCAAGCTGGGGCTAGAGAAAGGACAGCATTTTTTCACGCCTTTGTAACTCAGTCTGAATGCAGCCTTATGCTGTTGTTGTCATGCTTCTCTATGATTGGCACAGCTCTTTCAGTGACGTGAGAACTAAAGCTACTAGAATGAGACAAATGTGAGGACACAGCGACATTTGTCCACCAAAATCTAATCAGTTCATCCCTAAGTCCAAGTAGACACTTGTGCAATTCCCTCAAGGTGTTTCTGACATATCATGTTCACAAGAAGGGGACAGATGGATGTACAACCTGAAAACATAATGACTCAGGCTGCGGCTATTGCTGGTGCAGAGGCAAAAAAAATTATATGACTGGCTGCAAGTGTATTAATAAATTACCACAGATTTCAATCTATATTTATCTTTAGAAGAAGAAGCTTTTTATTTTATTGTAACATGTACAACAAAATTTTGTTTGGAGCCGAGGGGCCCCGGGGCGCTGCATGCATATGCGCCGCCATCACGGACAACTTGCAGATTGCAGGCGCCGAGATTCGAACCTTCAACCTGAGAGACGACTGCTCTACCCAGCGCACCACCGTCGCCCCCTTATTATATTTCCCTATTCTTTTTTGTCCTTAGTGCTGCTGTGCATACAGTACCTGGACCAAAATAGCAAGTGAGCTTCTGTGCACCAACACCTACTGCTCTCACTTGTTGTTGCACTGAGGCCACTGCTCCACTGAATAGGCTGAAAATGATGGCAGACAAAACCATCAGGTCTGGGTAGAAAGATGAGGAGACTGTAACCTCACATTGTAGCATTTGTCATAGCCCATGCTTTCAATAGTTTGCACAGGGACTAGTTCTTCAGTAGAATATTGTCAATTGTCGACTGAAAATTGTCACAGTACCACAAAGTCCATGCACTGTATTATATGGGTGACATTTCTGACACACATTAATTTGAAGCTGTCTACATGGCCAGATACCACTAGGGAGAACCATAAAGCTTCTTTTAAATTAATGCTATTTTAAATAGTTTATTGGTAATGTGGGTAGAGCAACCCTTTAAATGATTTCATCTCCATGAAACATTCTGAAGCCCCAAAACAGTAATTTGAATGAATAAATTTATGGTTCATAGGTGCACTGAAATTCCTGGTCATGCATAAAATAGCCTATTTTTGCACTACAGCTGCATCATCTACAGTAACAAGCTGAGTATAGTAAACAGTGTTTTCATTATTAGACTGATTATCTTTACTTTAGTGATTAGATAAGTTCCCTGCTTGCAGTAAAACGACAGAGATAGTTACATTTAATCAGCAAAACCAAAGACTCCCTGTTATAAATCACTCAACATGCCATACAAGAAAAATGAAAATAAAAATGTAGCAGCAGCTTTGATGGTGCTGACTCATCCTGACACAGCTGCTTTGTTTCACTATAGAAACTGGGAATCTGTGTGCAGCAGATGAAAAGCATTTAGGTTAGTAAAACTACAATAAGATCACAATGTCAAAGCAGAATAATGAATGAATTTACCACTACTGTGCCACGTGTATAAAATCACAGAGCTAAATCTTGAGACACATGCTGTTTGTTGGCCACAGAGGTTTGATAAAATGAGATACATTCCACATTTGTTTGGTTAGCTTGAGACAGTGTCTGGAAGTGGAATTTTCAAGCTAGAAGTATGAGAGTTGGCAATGCTGTGATGCTGAAGGAGAAGGAGCTGAGCTCTGATAGAGTGCAATTTGGAAGGCAGGACGCTAAACTCATCTCTGGTTGACTCTGGCCGAATTCAACCCCTGCTGTTATGCACATTCAAATTTTGTTAAAATGGCTTGTGTAGCACCATGCAGATATGTTAATAAAGGAGAATCAGAACATAATTACACAACGAATTTTGTCACAGAACTGCAAAATGCATCAATATCATGTTAATAATGTTAATGTTAACTTTGAAATTGCTGTACTACACATGTAAAGTATCACTTCTATTCCAGCCTGCCCCTGAATATAGAAACACGGAATGCTATTACTGTTATACTGTAGGTCAGCTCATTGTTCCTCTCTGAGCTGCCATTTAAGAAATAACTGGCTACCTCACCATGTGTCCCTGGATGGCCAGCTACACTGTTATCTGTGTGTGTCAGACACAGCCCATATCCTCCCACACAAAAGCCTGGCAGGCATGCATACACAATGTGTTCACTTACTCCAGAGATCACATTCTTTTTATTAATGCAGGATGATTTACTGAGTGCAAATGACAACACCCGGTTTCACACATATTCAGTTTAAAACATTCACACCAAGCAGCAGAGCTGGCAAACTAATGGATATGATACCCATAATGAAATCACTGTTTGGCAAGGATAACAACTTTGCAACAACCCTTCAAAGACAGACCCAAAGAGTGTGTGTAGCCATGCCATTGCTGACCTGTTGTGATTTAGGGGTTTGTCATTGAAGTTCATATTTCAAGTCTTGAGTGATGTCAACACAGGTTTTGATAAAAAAAAAAAAAGTGACAAAAATATCTCAAGAAATACTTATTAGCTCATCCAGAGCTTTCAAGTGCATCTCAAGGTCTTTATCTGTAGAAGGCTTTTGCTCAATTGTCATGGGGATAGTCTTTTTGTTGTGTGCATTTTTCTTTTTAAAAGATCAGCGTTTTTCTAACGGCGACATTTTCTCAGAAAATGGGACACAGCCTTAGCCGAATTAAAGGTAGATATAGAGGAACATCTTTTTCCCATTGGCCTTTCATGAGCTAGTGTTTGGATGACCTTAAATCAAAAAGTCTCCAAACGGCTTCCGGTTTTAGGCATGGATGGAGTAGACGCGTCTATCTCGTGGTCCCTGTGTAAACTCACTTTTCTTTTCATTTTTAAATCCCCCACTAGTTTATTTTATTTGTATTTGATTGTGTACATGCTTGACATTTAAGAAGACTGAAAATGGCGTCGAAGTTGACCAAACAAGGGAAAAAAGACTCCGCTAAAGATGACGGATCCACAACACGAGGAGATTAGCATGGAGGCCCTAACTAGCCTTCTGGAAGATCATAAGAAAAGTTTAGCCACTGAGTTCAAAACCACCTTAGCATCTTTGGAAGCGAAGTTGGACTCTGTTCAAGCAGCGGTGTCAGACCAAGGTGCACAAATTACTTCATTGGAGTCTAATATTGATCTCCTTGGCAAAAGAATTTTTTCGTTGGAAGCGGTCTGTTCTGAGCTAACCGAGAGCTATGCTAAGCTAAAGGCTAAGACGTCGGACTTGGAGGGTCGGAGTCGACATAATAATATCAGGATTGTTGGAGTGCCAGAATCCATCGAGGGTCCTCGACCACCTGCTTTTTTTTCATGGTTGTTGGTGGATGTTTTGACCGAACAGATCCTGTCCTCTCCTCTGGAGATCGACAGGGCACATCGGGCTCCCGTGGCTAAACCGAGGCAAGGAGGCAAACCAAGAGCGGTGATAGCTCACATTCACCGCTATCAGACTAAAGAGGCAGTGATACAAGAAGCTCGGAAACAAAGGGAATGCTACAGTATCAGGACAAGCCGACTGCCATCTACGACAACTACAATCCAGAAGTTATGGAGCAGTGCGCGCAATACCACAGAGTTATGACGGAGCTGTTTAAGCTGGGGCTTAAACCATCCCTTCTCTTCCCAGCAAGATTGAGGATTACTGTAAAGGCCGGTGAACAAAAGTTGCTCACCTCGGTGGATGAAGCCAAGAACTTTCTGAAAACTTACCAGAATACCTCGTAGGAAATACTGTGAGCCTTTATATAGTTTTACATGGTGGCCCTTCATAAGATGGGAAGGCTATGCCATTGCTGGGACTATATATAATGCTATGTTTTGAAAGGAAGAACTGTTGAGACACAGGGCTGAGATTTTTTTTTTTTTTTTGATTTTTATTTATTCTTTCAAACATGTAGAAACAAAAGATATCAACACACACATAATTACACAAATCCAACCAATGCTAATCCAGAATCAGTTTGCTTATACCTAGTACATGTTTGAATGGAGTAGGAAGAAGTCAGACTTATCCAGTCCTACCCCATAACATCATCTTATACAAAAAA
>NW_018128267.1:342762-343595 GCF_001952655.1 Monopterus albus | reverse complement strand
TATTATTTATAGTGACGGATGTATCATCTGTACAGATACTTTTTGCTAAACCAGGACCAACATTCACAAAGAACCTATTAAACTTTTCAACTACATCCTCCAATCTATTGACCGGTGTATCATTATCCATAAAATATTGAGGGTAGTTACTCTTTCTAGAACTGTTTTTTAATCAATTTATTTAATATATTCCACGTACCTCTCATGTTATTTTTATTATCCGCTAATATTTGAGTAATATAGTTTCCTACATCTCCTCAGAATCTCAGTTAATTTGTTCTTATATGACTTATATTTTTCTTCCGCCTTCTTTGATCTGTCCTTAATGAATCGCTTATATAACGCATTCTTCTTTTTGCATGCATTCTGTAATCCCTTGCTCATCCACGGTCTCCCACTGTAATTCCTTTTATTTTTATACTGCTTACGAGGACAGTTCCTGTCATATACATTCTTAAATATTTTTAAAAATGGCTCATATGCTTTATCTAAGTCATCCTCTCTGTAAACTGATTCCCAGTTTTGCCCCATAAAATCCTCTTTTAACCTCCTTACAGCATGTTCATCCGTCACCCTCCTATAGAAAAGATTTGTTTTTGGCCTCTCTCTTCTATACTGGCCCTCATAAACCACAAATACTGGTAGATGATCACTAATATCATTTATAAGTAATCCACTGGTCATTTTACTATCCATAACATTGGTGAAAATATTATCTATTAATGTTGCATGCTGAGTTGTTACTCTACTTGGTTTTGTAATTTTTGGATATAAACTGCATCTGTATATTGTGTTAATAAACTCCTCAGTTCCTGTGTGCTTGTTAGGATTTA
>NW_018128267.1:334861-339517 GCF_001952655.1 Monopterus albus | reverse complement strand
ACCTCTCGCTGGGTAAACTGCAGACTCGTTTTTATCTCCTGTATCTCTCTGGTCATGTCGTCAAATCTCTTGTTGTTCGTCTTCATAAGTATTTGCACAAATCCTTTGAAACTTTCATTCAGCTGATTCAGCAGCGCAGTATACATTCATTTCTGCTCTTCCAGCAGGTCTGTTACTTGCGTCGCTCTGTCATAATTTTCTTCAGCCGCATCAGATTTATTGGCCTTTTTCCCTCTTGGAGGCATTTCAACAGATGTAGACTTTTTCAAGGACTTGAAGGTGTTGAAGATATGAAAAAGATATGACAAATCTCAGGACAGACAAGAGGAGCAGAGAAAATGTCCGTTCTCGCTTGCAACCTGGAAGCTGTTATGACAACCCAGAAGCTGATTGTACAAGGTAAGGGGAGATGAGGAAGTGTGTGAAGCGTATTGGTGTGCTTAGGAGGTTTGTCTGGATTAATTGTTCTGGAATGTTAAGGGCTTAAAAAACACAGTAAAGAGAGGTAAAATTCTTGCACATCTTCGGTTGCACAAAACGGAGATTGCCTTCTTACAGGAGACTCACTTGCGCAACTTGGACCATTCTTACCTTAACTGCAGGTGGAACGGACAGTTTTTTCACTCTTCATTTCAGGTGAGGGCGAGAGGCGTGGCTATTTTGATTGATAAGAATGTACCCTTTGTTCCAAATACTGTCATAGCAGATAAGAATGGACGTTACATTATTGTCACAGGTACGTTATGTAATAAAAATTTAGTTTTAGCGAATTTTTATGCCCCAAACTTTGATGATGTCGCTTTCTTTAGGCGCGCTTTCTCGCTTTTGCCAGACCTTAATTCTCATTCTCTTATACTTGGGGGTGATTTTAATTGCTGCTTGGACACAGTGTTGGACCGTTCCTCCTCTAAAAGATGTGCTTTGAGTAAATCTGCAAATTATTTGAACAGTTTTCTTTCTGATAATGGTCTCTCGGATATTTGGCATTTTCTGAACCCTCAAAAAAGAGAATACTTGTTCTTTTCAAATGTACATCGTTCATACTCTCAAATAGAGTACTTTGTTTTGGATAATACTTTCATCTCAGAAGTTTGTTACTGTGCATACCAGAGTATAATTATCTCAGACCACACCCCCCTCATTCTCGATTTAAGGTTTTCGAGCTTACCCTCCCCAAGGGGGAGCTGGCTGCTGAACACCTCGCTGTTGGCGGATGACGACTTTGTCGAATTCATCTCTGACCAGATCTCTTTCTTTCTGAGTGTTAATGTCTCCTCAGATGTCTAATTTAGTTGTCTGGGACACTCTTAAAGTATATATTAGAGGTCAAATCATTGCATATATGGTCACTAAGAAGAGGAAGCTGAAGAAAAGGCAGCTATCTCTGGCTGATGAAATTACACGGATAGATGGACAATATGCTAGTTCAACCACCGCGGACCTATATGAGAGGCATTGTAAATTAAAAGCAGAGTTAGATTTATTGTCGACCAATGAGATAGAGTCTCTGCTGAGGAGAACAAGGAGTACATTTTATGAGAGTGGGGAGAAGTCTGGGAAGTTACTGGCCAACCAGCTACGGGGGTTCCAGGTGAAGCAAATTGTTAGCGGCCTTCGTCTGGATAATGGTGAGATTACAACCGACCAAAGCATTATCAATGATAAATTTAGAGACTTTTATTCTGCTTTATATACTACTGATTCTCCTTCACGTGGAGATATAGATGACTTTTTTGCTCAAATACAGGTTCCTACCATATCCCCTGATGCCCATAAATCCTTAGAGAGACTAGTTACAAAGGAGGAGGTGATAGCTGCTGTTGCTGCCATGCAGTCTGGGACATCACCAGGACCTGATGGTTTTCCGTCAGAGTTTTATAAAAAATTTTCTGAGCAGCTTGCCCCTTTCTTGACAACTGTTTCTTCTGACTCCTTTAAAACTGGGGCCCTTCCTCCTACCTTGGATCGGGCATGTATCTCTGTGCTGCTTAAAAAAGACAAGGATCCTTTAGATTGTGCTTCTTACAGGTCCATTTCTTTACTTAACTGTGATGTTAAGATTTTAACAAGAGTGCTGGCCTCGAGGTTGGAGGATGTTCTCCCTAATATTATCTCCCCTGATCAGACAGGCTTCATAAAGAATCGACATCCATTTTTTTTTTAACATTCGTCGCTTGCTTAATATAATTCATTCTCCACACCACTCTACTCAGGAATGTGTAGTTTCTCTAGATGCTGAGAAGGCATTCGATAGAGTGGAGTGGGAGTACCTTTTCTCTGCATTGGATAAATTTGGATTTGGCCCTAACTTTCTTTTATGGATTAAACTATTATATAATGCACCCTCGGCTGAAGTGCTAACCAACGGGGTGTCCTCCCGTCCATTTAATCTGCAGCGTGGAACCAGGCAGGGTTTCCCTTTAAGTCCGTTACTATTTACTCTTGCCATTGAACCACTGGCAATTGCCCTACCTGAGTGTCAGCAAATTGCCGAAATCGTGCGTGGTGAGGTCACACATAAAGTGACGTTATATGCTGATGACCGATTGCTTTACATCTCCGACCCTCAGACTTCTTTGCCCTCAGCTTTAACTCTGCTCAAGGACTTTGGCAAATTCTCGAGCTATAAACTTAATTTATATAAAAGTGAACTTTTCCCAGTCAATATGGTAGATGAGCAGTCACAATACGCTAACACACCTTTGAAGATAGTTAAAAACAAATTCACATATCTTGGTGTTTGCATTACCTGCCAATATAAACAGCTTTTTAAATATAACTTTGGTGTGCTCTTAGAGTGAACCAAGAAAGATCTTTCAAAGTGGTCACCTTTAAGATTATCACTTATTGGGCGAATTAATTCTATTAAGATGACAGTTCTCCCAAAATTTCTTTACCTTTTTCAGAGTTTACCTCTCTTCATTCCTTTGTCCTTTTTCAAATCGTTAGATTCTATCATTTCTACTTTTATCTGGAATGGCAAATGTCCTAGGTTGAGGAAAGCGCACCTTCAAAAGCCCAGATGCGATGGTGGGATGTCTTTGCCCAAATTTAAGTTTTACTATTGGGCAGCAAATATACGTAATACACTGTACTGGTGGCATTATCATTCGCGACCCTGTAAACCACCCTGGGTAGATATGAAGGTGCATGCTCATAATAAAATTTCTCCGGCTCTTCTTGCATCTAGGCAGGACCTGGTCTCATACTCTATTGCAAGTTGCCCAGTGGTGAAAACATTCACTGTGGATCTGGACTCAATTTAGGAGATCGTTTGGTTTTGGGGGTCCGTCTCTCCTAAGCCCTATTTCTCACAATCACCATTTTCTGCCTGCAATGCAGGACAACACTTTCAGGAACTGGTTTGGAAGGGGGCATAACATGTTTTAAGGATCTATTTATAGACAACGTATTTGCATCCTTTGACCAGCTAACGTCACACTACGGGCTGGTTAAGTCTGATTTTTTTAGAGTCTTGCAAATAAGAGACTATGTTAGATCTCTTTCAACTGAATTTCCTGTTTTACCCTCTGGGAACCCTTTAGACCTCTTCCTTTCCTGCAGTGTGTTAATTAAAGTTTCAATTTCAAAGCTGTATAATCTATTTCTGAATCAGTCACCCTCCCTTACACATAACATTAAGAGGGCCTGGGAAGTGGACCTTGGTGGTTCGATTTCAGATGATTTATGGGACGACTCACTCATCATCAATATGTACCCGGCACTCCCTCATTCAATTTAAAGTAGTGCACAGGGCCTATATTTCTAAGACTAAGCTAGCTCAAATGTTTCCAGGCACTAGTTCTTTGTGTATTAGATGTCAAGGAGCTGAAGGCACTTTACTTCACATGCTCTGGACTTGCCCTGATTTGGTACATTTCTGGCGGTCAATATTTGACTCACTATCTACAGTTCTTCAGCATAGATTAGAACTAGTCCCACAGGCACTGTTTGGGTTTGCCCCAGAGGAACTGCAGCTGCCTCTATCAAAGTCTAAAATTATAACCTTTTCCTCATTGCTGGCATGTAGAGCTATCCTGTTAAAATGGAAGGAACCTCATCCCACCACACATGCTCAATGGATCAGAGAGACTATGTCCTGCCTTTATTTAGAAAAAATTAGGTTTTCATTAAGAGGGTCAGAGAAACAGTTCTTTAAAGTGTGGCAGCCATTTCTTGATTATGTAAACAGCTTTAGATAACTTGTACAGTGGGTACGGAAAGTATTCAGACCCCCTTAAATTTTTCACTCTTTGTTATATTGCAGCCATATGCTCAAATCATTTAAGTTCATTTTTTTCCTCATTAATGTACACACAGCACCCCATATTGACAGAAAAACACAGAATTTTTGATATTTTTGCAGATTTATTAAAAAAGAAAAACTGAAATATCACATGGTCATAAGTATTCAGACCCTTTGCTGTGACACTCATATATTTAACTTAGGCTCTGTCCATTTCATCTGATCATCCCTGAGATGGTTCTACACCTTCATTTGAGTCCAGCGGTGTTTGATTATACTGATTGGACGTGATTAGGAAAGCCACACACCTGTCTATACAGGTATGTGCCAAAAAATTAGAATATCAAGGAAAAGTCCATTTATTTCAATAATTTGTTTCAAAAAGTGAAACTTGTATGTTATATTAGTTC
>NW_018128267.1:332559-332852 GCF_001952655.1 Monopterus albus | reverse complement strand
GAGACATAGTCCCTCCAGCGTGTCCTGGGTCTTCCCCGGGGCCTCCTCCTGGTGGGACATGCCCGGAACACCTCCCTAGGAAGGCGCCCAGGTGGCATCCGAAACAGATGCCCGAGCCACCTCAGCTGGCTCCTCTCGATGTGGAGGAGCAGCGGTTCTACTCTGAGCTCCTCCTGGGTGACCGAGCTCCTCACCAAATCTCTAACGATGCGAACCAAGCTCCTGCTCCGATCGTACAGGGACCGGGTGGCCCTTAGCAAAGGGCCTCGGACCCCGTACTCCCGGAGCACCAC
>NW_018128267.1:314265-331639 GCF_001952655.1 Monopterus albus | reverse complement strand
CAGCTGGGCGGCATCCCTTACTTCCGGTGTCCCCTACCGGGTTCGGGGATTGCCACCACGACAGGCACCGGAGACCTTACGGCCACAGTTCCAAACGGCCATATCAACAATGGAGGTCTGGCTAGTTTATCTACTTTCTTATTCCCCGGTATACCAATGTGGCTGGAACCCACAAGTATGCTACACTGTGGCCACCTCCACAATAACAGCATTTAGGTCCCACTCCCTCTCCACACTTCCCATTAGTGATGGGAATTTCAGCTCTTTTAAGAGAGCCGGTTCTTATGGCTCGGCTCACTAAAAAGAGCCAGCTCTTTTGGCTCCCAAGTGGCTCCTCAGATTTTTTTATTAAATTAATTACCAAAAATAATATAAAATGAATTAATGTACAAAACATACATTATATCGAATGTTTATTATTTATGTGGCTTATTATACTCAACAGAGTGCTACAAAAAATAAAATAGTACAAAAGGAATATCCATCTCAATTTGAAAAAAGAGCCAATCTCTGATTGTATGTATAATAATTATTAAATGTAACTATTTACAGTGAAACAACATAGAGAAGCTTAGAGAATCACAACAAAATATAAATGAAAATAAAAAAAGCAGCATCCAACCAGTCCCACAGGTGGCACTGTTTGGGGTTGCCCCAGAGGAACTGCAGCTGCCTCTATCAAAGTGTAAAATTATAGCCTTTTCCTCATTGCTGGCACGTAGAGCTATCCTGTTAAAATGGAAGGAACCTCATCCCCCCACACATGCTCAATGGATCAGACAGACTATGTCCTGCCTTTATTTAAAAAAAATAAAGTTTTCATTAAGAGGGTCAGAGAAACAATTCTTTAAGGTGTGGCAACCATTTCTTGATTATATAAACAGCCTTAGATAACTTGTTTTCATGGTATTGATGATGCATACTGTGGTATATGTTATCTAAAACTATACTTGTATGTATGTGAGCTTCTCTCTTTCTAAGACCTACATGTGCGTTTGTGTATTTGTTCATTGCTGTTTAATGTGAGCGCTACTCGGTTAGTTAATTGGATTGGTAGGGCTCAGGGGTTTGTCTTGTTGCTGTTCTGGCTTGAAAATCTGAAAATCAATAAAAATATAAGACCAAAAAGTCTCCAAACTACATCTAAAAATGCCAGTCTAGGTAAATAGGCATTTATTTAAACAAAGCAGCAGGCAGGAACTTTAGGCCTGGTTAGAAATATTTTCCCCCTATTTAATCCTTATTCAATTGTCCAACAATACAAACAGAATACCAACAGTGATATTATGTGATCAGTTAAAATGAAACATTTTTATGCCTTCAGAAGAACAGTTTGAGTGGAAAGTAGACAAGGGGTCACAAATAGGGCTGGATTACCAACCAGGCAACTGTCCCAGGGCTCAAAACTGCCAGGTGCTCCAAAGGCCAGAGGTTTAAGCTAAGCTGTTTATTGGTAATTGCGCATTTGTCCAAAACACACAGAGTACATACACAAAGGATAGAGGTGAGAGTTGGGCTTGGGTCAAAGTGTCCCCATAGCACATGCTGCATTTTTAAGTAATCGCAGAGAGGGCCCAAGGTGAAACAATGCAGCTTTACCTTGCCTTGAAACCAGTCACAGTGGCAAAGATGATGATGATGATGATGAAGACTGCAGTACTGCTGCTAACAAAGGGTTCACCTTATGTGGCACTCACCCACTGTTGCACTGTTTTACAGCCCAGATTGTAAAAGCTACAATCTCAGCAAAGAAACACGAGGGGGATAAAAATTCGGCTCAGAGCGCTGATGTGTGGCTTTGAAACATTAAGAGTAAAATCCTTGTGCGATTTGTTATTATCACTGTAAGTGGCAGATAACGCATTCATTAACTGACATGACAACTGAGCAAATAAATCAAAGCTGGCCTTTTCAATTGTATGTGTGTATGAGCCTTTCAGTTAACCAAATAGAGAAAATACTCATTTTAACATTCTAATTTAATGCATATAGAACCTATTTCATATATATTACAGCCTGAGCCTAACACACAGCAACCACAGCACGCCTCACCACCCCACTCAGCAATGCACTACAATGAGACATGACAGACTGTTAACTGGTCTCCTGCAGTTTTCTCTGTCAGAAAAACCAGTAAGGTTTCTAGATGATTCAGAGATTAAGTCAGTCCCCCACAGGGATTCTGTCTTGTGTGGTCCATGAACTGTGCAGAGCAGCTGACCCACTTTAGACTGTTTACTGTTTCTTGAGTTTGTTGCTGTTTGGGACATTAAAGGGGCATATCCACACTGAGAATTGTGGCTGCATATTGTAAAGGAAAGGGATTGATTGCCTTATAAAACACTATTGGGAGAATACTGGGAAATCTTGAAATAAAGAGAGCAATTAAAGCATGATTAAATATGAATAAGGCTGGATTTTTCTTCTATCTACTCTGCCCTGCCAAGTCCCATATACTCTTCTTCTCCTGAGGGGATCTATGGCCCCTGAATGCATCTGTGGTAAACACAAGGTGAAAGAAAGAAATTCAAAGAGGCATAAATTGGCTGAAGCACAAACTGTTCCCCCATAAACACTATAAGTAATTTATATGCTGCTCTCCACTAAGTCATTGGTGCGATAAAAAGCTCTGTGCATATGGCAAGCAGGTACAGTTAGCCATGGAGACATTGTTGCATGGGAATAAAATGTTATTATAATGTTCATTTCAAACCTTCATTCATAATGATAAAGACATGTTTTGTGCCAAGCCCAGTAGTACAGATTCACACAGTAAAAATACACTGGCAGTGTTTATAGTGTCTTCCCTTACACAAATTCCTATCAAAGCCTTTATTTTAAATCTGCAGTGAATAAAATGTGGAATTTAGCATTTTGTTGGCTTCAACAGAAAAAAAGATGGTAAAAGTAATACATTTAATGTTGTCACCCTACAGTAATGTGTTAAAACAAAGCCAAAATGATTTGTTAGCAGTAATGTTGAGGAATAAGGACCACTTAGCGTCTCTCATGCATTCAGATCAGGCGATGAGATGGAGTACAAAACTGCAAAGTGCAGACTGAGGAAAGCCATCACAGCGGCCAAGAGGCAGTACAGAGAGAAGCTGAATGGCTTCTATTCTACTGCTGACTCCGCACGGATGTGGCAAGGCCTGCAGCACATCACAGACTACAGGACCACCACCAGCATCATCAGCTCCACAGCTGGACCACCCAACTCCCCACCTTCCTCCGCAAAGCAGCAGGACCGGACAACATCCCTGGGAGGGCTCTCAGGGCATGTGCCAGCGAGCTGGCTGATGTTCTCACCACCATCTTCTGAGGAAGATCAACCCCTGCAAAGCAGCAGGACTGGACAACATCCCTGGGAGGGCTCTCAGGGCATGTGCCAGTGAGCTGGCTGATGTTCTCACCACCATCTTCAACCTCTCCCTCAGCCAGAGCATCGTCCCCACCTGCTTTAAAACCACCACCATCGTTCCCCTTCCCAAGAAGAGCCCGGTCACCTGCCTGAACGACTACAGACCTATGTGGCACTCACCCAATTATTATGAAGTGCTTTAAGAGAGTGGTGCTGGCTCGCATTCAGAGCATTATACTGGGCACCCTGGACCCCCTGCAGTATGCCTACTGGCCCAACAGGGCCACCTCAGATGCCATCGCGGCTGCACTCCACTATTTACTTTCTCACCTGGAAAATGGAGACTGCTACATCAAGATACTCTTCACTGACTACAGCTTCGCCTTCAACACAGTTGTCCCCCACAAACACACCCACAAACTGTCCACACTAGGTCTGCACCCCACCCTCTGTGACTGGCTCCTGGACTTTCTGACTGGCAGGCCCCAGACTGTCAGGATTGGCAATAGGACTTCAGCCAGCATTGTTACAAACACTGGCACCCCACAGGGATGTGTCCTCAGTCCCATCCCTGACACCGCACTGATAGGTCGCATCACTGGCGGGGACGAAGCAGCCTACGGGAGGGAGGTGGCTGGTCTGGTGTCATGGTGCGAGGACAATAATCTCAGCCTCAACACGGACAAGACAAAGGAGATGATAGTGGACATGAGGAAGGAGAGGAGATCTCATCGGCCGCTGTTCATCCGGGGGCTCGAGGTGGAGAGGGCAAGCAGCTTCAAATACCTGGGCGTCCACATCAGTGAGGACCTCTTCATTCCCATCTTCTCCATCTGCATCGTTGAGAGCATCTTGCCCAGCTGTATCACTGTCTGGTATGGCAGCACTACTGCTATAGACCGCAAGCGCCTGCAGAGAGTGGTAAAGACTGCGGAGAAGATCACTAGGACTCAACTGCCCTCTCTGCAGAGCATTTACCACTGCAGAGTGCGTAGGAAAGCTGCCTCCATCCTCAAAGATCCCACCCACCCCCAGCACAGAATGTTCACTTCTTTGCCCTCTGGCCGGAGTATGAACACCATACTACCTCCCAGATACCCGGTGGTGACTTACCAGCTCCAGCCTTCATCTCCAGCGTGATATGCCCCGCGCTCTCTTCCTCGCTCCTCTGAGACTCGACCAACTCTAATTAACCCTCTTCCTCTCTGTCTTCATCTATTCACAGGCATAGAGCTGTCTACACTGCCTCTGCCACCTACAGTCCTCCTGCCTTGGAGACGAGCTCTCACCCCAATTACCTTCCTGGCTCCAGCTCTTTCTCCCACCTGGCTATTCCTCCTGACCGGTCTAGCGTTACTCTCTTTGTTGATAATTATATCTTTGTGTAATAAATCTCTGTTCTGAGTCGCTCCCTGCAGTTTGGGTTGAGTCATTCTCCACTCTCTCACCTAGTGGTGGGAGAGCGGACATAACAGAATGAACTGGCCATACCGAAATGGATCCAGCGGGGTCCGACTCAGGACACCCATCTGAGCACCCAACCATGGTTAGATACGGGGCTCAGATTGAACAACTGGGACAGCGGCTGCAACAGCAAATGAACGACTTCAGAGCACTCTCCCAGCAGGTAGCGCAGCTTACTACTTCATTGTCACACCTTAGCACTACTGCGGCATCTGCACCCAATAGCTCTCAATATACCACCGCAGACTAGCACAACATAGAGAGCCTATATAACTAGGCCCGAACTATTTTTCAGGGAGGTAGACAAATGCCGGGGTTTTGTTCTGCAATACCACTGTGTCTTCGACCAGCAACCCTGGTCGTTTCGCTCGCATTAATTTCATTATAAACCGGCTTCGGGGTCGAGCTTTAACCCAGGCTGAGTCAATGAAAGCCCAGGGACAGTTCATAGGAGCAACCAGTGAGGATTTCTTCCACAAACTCCAAATTGTTTTTGACCATCTGGACCATCAGGGAAACACGATCTCACAGCTGATGACCATGCGGCAGGGGTCTCGCAGCATCACGGAATATTCTGTTGATTTCCAAATTTTGGCGGCAGAAGCAGGGTGGAACGATCAGGCACTGAGGGGCACTTTCTGGCATGGTCTGCAAGATTACTTGAGAGATGTAACCAGAGATGAGGCAACAACTTTCAACGGCCTAGTGACCCTGTCCATTAAGATTGACAATCGCCTACGGGAGAGAGACCATCACCCTCCCAGCTATACTGTAATATTTAACAAATAGTGTGATATGTTTTATTTCATTTGTTTTTTTACACAACATTATGGGGAGGACATTTGACAGTTTTTGTGGACGGCTTTAGAAAATTTATTTCTGAGCAATATTTATCTTTATTTCACGTTTATGTATTTTGGGTTTTATTTTGAAAAACGTGGTTATTTTGATGAAACAGGATATAGCGTGCTAAAATGCTTCAGTTAGCTTAACTTTGCTAATTCACGGATGGAGCACTGTTTCTTCTCTCTGTGTGGGTTAAAAACAAGAGAAAAAGGTATGAAAAACCTGTTGTTTTGCTCTGAAATTAAGAAAGGATTTGGTCAATAATGTAGACTGATTGAAGTTCCATTGTAGAAGTTGGAGAACCATCGAAGAGGCATTTTTAATTGTCTTCTCTTCTCCTGTATGTTCTCAGTGGGCATGTGTGTGGAAATACCACATGCTGGTCATGTTAGCTGCATTTAAGGGAATTTTGCACATTTTATGTTTGTTTCAAAGAATGTACACTACTAAAAGGCATTTATGTGACTGAGTAGACCATTTGTATTGATATGTACTGCATTTAAGAAATAAGAACACTGTGAATCTTTTACACTGAAGTGCCTAGTTATACTCACTATAGGATGGTGGGTCAGCGTGATATGCATTTTAAGTTATTTAGATATGCTGCAATTTTGAGACATGGACAAAGTCATGTCTCAACAGGAGGGAGGACAAACACAGAGGAAGGATAGACATGTTAGGCAACGTGTTCACAGCATATGGATTTTCAAATTACTCCAACAATTTGTGTGCTACCTGTACAATATGTGCTTGCCACAGTGCAAGAGGAAACTTGAGAACTAAAAGAGGTCAGTTTCCAAAACCACAATTCCCATTTCAAGACATCTGCATGGACTCCATAAAATTAAACAAGTGTGAGGGAAAGAAATTCTGCCTGGTAATAATAGACATATTTACCAAATGGTTCGAAGCGTTTCCCACAACTACTCCTGATGCAAAGTAAGTAGCAAAGTAGCAAAGGCACTAGTGAAGGAAATAATCCCCAGATATGGAATACTTGAAAAAATATATAGTGACAATGGAACACACTTTGTAAACAGTGTAATATCACTGTTAGCCCAAAACCTTACACATAGATCTGAAACACCACTGTGCCTATCACCCACAACCTGCAGGGTTAGTGGCAAGACATAATGGCATTCTTAAAGCAAAACTAAGAAAAACCATAGAGGGAATTGGAAAGAATAGGATTTATTGCCTACCATTAGTACTCCTGCACATGTATGTAATTCCCACAGCATTTACCTTTTGAATTAATGTATGGTAGACCTTACATTATTCCACAATTAAAACCCTTCCAGTGTTCAGATGAAGAGGCTGAACAAACCTTGGAAGAGTATATGACAAAAATGCTAACACACAAGGAGAAGTGTTTGTGCCAATTCTGTTCCAGGGGAACAGTGAAATGTGGAGACTGGGTGTACTGAAGGTGGTTAAGAAAAAAAAAAGGTCCAGTCCAAAGTGGGAAGGTCCATACCAGGTATTGCTCACCACACCTACAGCAGTAAAGATAGCTGAGAGGACATCCAGGACTCATCTGTCCCACTGCAGCTGGTAAAGCCCTCATTCTCATAAAATAGGTAAGGACAGTTAGCTACACACCACCACTCCCTGAGGCACCAAGTCTGACTACAAAGGGGACTTTTTCCAATAAGGAAGAGTCATCTCAAACTCAGTGAAGAAACCATTGGCCAATAGGAGCATAGGATGTGACATAAAATATGTAGGAGGGAAAGATAGAAGAGGATCAGGAAACCAGCTGGGAGCTGTTTTAACATACCCCACGTGTAAAAGTTAATAGAATGGCTCTAGATGTGTTATTGGCTAAGGAAGGAGGAGTGTGTAAGATGATAAGCATTCATTGTTGTACTTTCATCCCTAATAATACTGCACCAGATGGAAGCATTACTAAGGCCTTAGAGGGTTTGACTGCTTTATCTGAAAAATTGGCTGAAAATTCTGGCATTAATGATCCCTTTTCTGATTTACTGTCACATTGGTTTGGAAAATGGAGTGGTTTAGTCACTTCTGTTTTAGTGTCTGTAGCTTTATTTGCAGCCATTCTAGTTCTCTGCGACTGTTGCTGCATTCCTTGTATTAGACAATTGTGTACCAAATGGATTACTAGAGCCATAGATCCTAAATATTCTACACCTCCTCCATATAAATTATTTTTAGTTAGCCTTAGAAAGCACACCCTTGGCTTCTTTCCACAGCTCACCATCGATGAAGACGCCTTGGACTTGACAGAAAAAGATGACAGAATTTTGCTAGGGTTCACACATAATCCATATAGTGTCACAGACATGTAGCAGGCGTGATATGTTTAGTATTGTACAGTTAGTTAGGTGTGATTTGTGCTTATTGCAGGACATGCTATCAGTTGTGAAAATGAGGATACTGAATTTTTGTAAGAGAGGTGTTATTTTCAGTACATGGAAAGGTTAGGTTCATATGAATGGTTTATGACCTTGCTATTAATCGCTTTGTTTATTTTTTGTTTACATTTTTGATTAAGTGCTTAGTTTATTTTTCCATTTTTCTGTTGAGTGCTTGTTTATTTCTTTCATTTTACTGTTGGCTGTTTTGTTTATCCTTTCTAGCTGTCTGTGTAATAAAGAATGCTTACTGATGTAGTTGCAATGAAGATCAGCTTACATATAGCCGCTGACATGTGCACTGTGTTGCCAGAGGTATTTGCTCACCCATCCAAATTATTAAATTCAGTGTGGCCTCACCACAGGGTGTGGAGAGCTTCATGGAATGGGGCTCCATGGTTGAGAGGCTACATCCAAGCCTGACACCACCAAGTGTGATGCAGAGTGTCAGATTATGAGTTGAAGTCGCTTCTCAGAAATTGGTCTTGGCCCCTTTGGTCCAGTGAAAGGAACTCTTGATGCTTCAGCATACCAGGACATTTTGGACAGTCTCATGGTCCCAAGGAAGTGAGGTTGGGAGCAGGGTGGGCCAACATCAATTTGGGCCCTATGGGCTGAGAATCGGTTGTGACTCGTGTTCATTTGCATGAGAAGGCAGGTGGACAGATGCTTTTGGCAATACAGTGTAGTATGCTAGCAGTGAAGACATGCTTACATTGTACTGAGATTCCAAAAGGGGGCCTTGTGCTCCCTCTGGTTGGATGACTGATTTGTCTCTGATATCTAGGTCAAGCTGGGGCCCTGTCTCTGGGATGTTGGAAGTTCAAGTCAGTCCTCCAATACAACTTATAATTCTCCATTGTTTTGATTGACATCATAAAATCACGTCAAAAGGGGGAATTATACTATTTGAGTTAGATGAACTTAGGTTTCTTTTCTTATTAGTTTTTTTTATTTGTTACTTATATGTATCACTATTGCATTGATGACTGTTAAAACTGCTTAGTATCTCCTTTTTGTCTGTTGAAAGAATGTGTCTGCAGGAGGTCTGTGCTTTGAAGTTAACCAAATGTCCTGTATTCACTGTCCGTTTATTAGGGTTTGTGTACGCAGGATGTCTGTGCTTTGAAGTTTACTACATGTTCGGTATTCACTGTCTGTTTATTAGGGTTTTTATAGACAGGATGGCTGCTCTTTGAAGAAGACCAGATGTTCATGTTTTTGTTAGTTACCGTCTGACAACACAACATACACACACCATTTGATTTGTGTATTTAGTAGCTGACGTGAGCAGAGTGTTAGGATGGCTCGAACACAGAAGTGAGCGAGTCACAAAATTTAGACGGACCCAGGTGGCTGACTTCGGTGCAGACAGTGGAAGTTTATTTACAGTGATTATCAATGACAAGAAATGAACAGTGGAGAAATGCAGGGACCGGGTGTCGAGCTTCGGAGATGTACACAGTCAGTGATTGATATGAGGTGAAGATGACCGGGCTGCGGACACTGGGATACACTCCTGGGCTGCTCGGGTAGGATAGTACTGAAGATAACAGAAATGCAAACATACGGTAAGCAGAGAACTATGCATCGACCTGCAGGTTGGGGTGGAGAAGAGTGTAGGAGGTCCGTGGTCCGAAGGAGCAACTAAGGTGAGGAGGGATAAATCCAAACAGCTGGAGAGAAGGAGGCAAGACAAAACTAACATAGAGTCAAAGGAACGATGGGTAACAAACGAGTCTGAAAAATGCTGGAAAGAACTGGCAGGGGAGTGCACAAAGAGCAGGGACTAAATAGGGAGAAACTAATCAGGTGCAGCTGGTGGAAATCTGGGGTTAAGAAACAGGTGTGAAGGAAAACGTGATCAGGGTAAGGGAGTGAAAACAGAGAGAGGGGAGTGAGAAAGTAGGTGCAGCTGGGCAAACCTGACACAGAGGCTGGCTTGGTCACACCTATGGCCAATAGCGTTAAGATACGTGTAAGTCCAACCTCTGTCCGGGGCGGTTCCTGCCCACTAAGATATATGGAACTACAAACAATGGTCTGGCGCTCTTTGATGATGGAGTTCCTGCAGAAACTCTGCAGAAATTTCTGTTGATTTTATACAGTCCTCTTCTGTTTTCACTTCTCGGGTTTTCAATAAAAGAACTGGGTCTAACAGTACTAGACCTGCAGCTGCTAAACCTGGGCCCTCCAGTCCTCCACGAGCTTGTCCAGGCCCTCAGGTTAGCTCCATCAAAGCGCCAATTCACGAAGAGGAGCCTATGTAGCTAGGGAGATCCCGGCTCACGCAGCAAGAATGAGCCTGGTGCATCAAGATGGGGGTTTGCCTGTATTGTGGGAGCCTAGATACGGTATTTTACTTTTAATTAATTTTTAGATACTAAAATTGTTGCCTGGCAGTTGTATACTGTAGTTTCCGGACTATTGGGCACACCTGAATATAAGCTGTACCCACTAAATTTAAAACGAGAAAACAGTTTGTACATAGCCACAGGTGTACACGTTGTAACATGAGATATTTCGACAGCCAGATCAATCGCCTTTAACTTGAAAGCTGCATCATATGCATTTCGTCGTGTGTTTTCCATGATGAGGGTGTGTGCATGAAGTGAAAAAAGTAGCGGCTTATAGTCCGGAAATTACGCTACCACTATCAAGTCAAGTTTCAGTTTCCATGCATGTCTGTCCAGACTCATTATCTACTGTATGTAGTGAAGATTTTGAAGGAAAGATATCTCGTATACAAGAATGGAACAGACGTGAGGTCACAGTTGCCTCAAGGTGTTCCTGACATCACGTTCACATTTGCTGTTAAGTGCTTAAAACAGCTCTGTCTTTTTAGCTTTTACTTTTCAAATGGAATTTCATCTTATAGAACAATAAATGTTGCTGTTAAAATCTTCAACAGTGTTTACTGAAAGCACCCACTTTATGCATACTTGTAGGAGGAATCTGATGTATAGACACATACACAAAGCAAAGAAGTTCAACAGAATGAAAAAAGTGAAAGTCAAAATGCAGTGATGTGTTGACAGCTGAGAGATGAGGTAATTGTTTGAGTTTTTATTAAGCTAGCTTGTCTCAAACACACAGATTCTCTCAGAGCTTGGCTTTCTGACCCTTTGAGTACATGTATTGATTTTCAAGCATTGCAGTCTAATGGAGGTTTAAATTACTTTTTAAATGAAAGGTTTTGTTGTAGCTTGACACAATTCTGCAGTGTGTAAACTGTACAGTGCAGAACAGTGTATTACAGCTAACACAGCTACAGAAGGCCTCTAATCTCACAGTGCTACAGTATGTGATGGTGGAAATGAGCTGTGTATTTTGTCTTTCTACCAGCCTTCTCAGCTATTCATATGAAGAACCTTGTCACAGTTTAACTAACATTTTGGTTCACCACTGAGATCCATCAGCCACCAAATTATGTGCCTCCAGTTCCTGACACCAGACTGAGAACAAACACATGATTCATCAATTGAGAGAGAGGAAACATGTCCATGTTGCCATGAACCATGAAGTAATGTGTGACTGAGAATAAATATCATTTCATGACAGTGAAACTACATGTCAAAGAAATCTCGATACTGTTGAATAAGATAACAAATGTGTTTTAAGTTAAGATTAAGAATAAGTAACTTAAGATGTTTCACTGTTGTCAGCACAGAGAGGAGATTGGAGCAGGTTGGACAACTGGACACAGGACAGAAGGAAGCAGCTGTTCATACCCCAATCCAAACTGATTCAGTTTGTTACTTTAGTTAAACCATGAACCTGCCCTACACCTAGGATAGACACTACTCCATGTTTTTTGGTGGTTCCACTGGGGTTTCAAGTTTGACCTTTTTTCTAGTTTCAGAATTTTTCTACAAAATCCAATTTCCTATAAATCACTATGGAACACTCAGCTCTTCAGCTAACAACATAGCAGCCTCAAGCAGGTTGGTCCTGTGCACGTATTGTAATTAACAGGGGCAGCAGAAAAATTTGCTTATTACTCTTTATTACTTCCCATAAATTTATAGTAAACTTATGAAACCATATAGTAAAATTAAACAAAGTGTAGGTGTAGGTTGTACAAGTTAAACTGAAACATTCAAAGATCCAGAATCTCTGTGTTCTGAGAGAATAATTGTTATCACTTGGCAAATGCAAACTTAGCAGCAACAACTTGCAGATTGAAATAGCAGAAAATAATAATAGATCAACCACTGGTGAAGCACAGACAACGGCTAAGTGCATTCTGTTTTCCAGCAGATCCTAGGCTTTACTGCATTATACGTTAGTTGTGGAAGTGGCAGATTTCTGGTGCCAAATCCTTGTTTGTCTTCTTCAGGTTTCTCAGTCACACCAGTCCCTCTTCTCCCTGATGCGCAGTAACTCATGCTGTTACGCTGCATGACCAAATGTTGAAACATAATGGCTCCCTCTGCAATTATCAACAATTATCTTCAGTTTGTGTGCTTACTAGTGGAGACAGCTGCCATTTGGATCAGTCAGGTCTCAGCTGCTTAGCTTGTAGTGGGGTACTTGCACAGATGGAAGATGACAAGATAGCAATAAAACTACAGTAGCTGCAGGACAAAGCACAAGAGGACCTCACACTTTCACTGAAGCAGATCAAACAAGTCCTGAGCATCATTGTATTTAGTAATAATGACAGTGCACACCTACAAAACATCTCATTAAAGACTTTAATTTACAACATGTGCACACAACTTTACTGGGTGACACATTTCTTTGTTACAAGCTCTCAGCTTTGTTTACAGTCCACTAGCTGCTTACACTTTCACAGTTGCACAGTTAAGTCTTGCCTTACTTCAGATAAAATTAGTCTTTATGCAGATGATTTATTATTATATTTACAGGATCCCTATAATTCTCTAAAGGAAACTTTACACATTTTCTAAGATCTCAAACTACACAATAAATTGGAATAAATACACCATACTACCACTCTTCGAGGATACCAGGGATTCTGCAGCTCAAGACTCCTCCCCCCAATTCTGCACAGGCAACATCAAATATCTTGGTATTAATATCTCCCCCAGGCTGTCAGAACTTTTTAATCTCAACTACACCCCCTGGCTAAAAAAGATAGAAGATGATCTCAAACGCTGGTCCAATCTTCCTCTCTCACTTCCTCTCTCTCGCCGAATTGCTACTGTCAAAATGAAAACTCTATCTCAAATTAACTACCTGTTTACAGTGCTTCCCATAACACCCACAGACAAATGGTTTAAATCACTTGATTCTATAACTTCACAATTTTATTGTAAAAACAAGAAACCCCAAATTTCTCTATCTACACTTCGAAAGAAGAAATAGGTGGCCTAGAGGCACCAAATTTCCAATATTACTACTTGGAAAATAGCTACAATATTTAGTCAAATGGATTAAGAGGGACAGTTACAACAGTGCATGGATAAAACTGGAGCAAAATTACAAAAATAACTCAAATAACTCAGTTGCAGACCTTCCTTTTCTACCAAACTCTACTAAGAAAATGAATTACTGTAAGAACATCACAATCCTCTCAACTCTGACAGCCTGGTGGAAGGCAAACAGAATCATTAAATCATCACTTGTACCATGTAGATACACTCCAATTTGGCTCAACTATGATTTTCAGCTACATAATAACCCTATATATTTCCCAACATGGCAACACAAAGGCACTTACATGACCTATTTGAAAATAACCAGTTCATATCATTTAATACACTGATCCAGAAGTATGGAGTTCAGAGAGAACAGTTCCTACAGTACAATCAACTAAAATCCATAAAAATGTCAAAGATTAGTGTAACAAATAATCCATTACAACCCTCCAAATTAATTGAAGAGATAATGAAAATTACAGATTCCAAGAAAACAGTATCCAAGATATATAAACTCATATCAAGTACAGATTCAATAATAACAATAACAAAACTCAAGTGGGAAAATGATTTAACTCTCTCCCTCAGCTCCAACTTCTGGACAGAAATTTGTAATATCTTTTCTATGACCAGCAATGTAAACTTACAACTTATACAATACAAGACCATTTACAGGACCCATATTACACAAAGGAAAATGTTCAAAATGGGTTTCACTGACAGACATCTGCTCACAATGCATTCTAGGTTATTTTCATGCTACTTGGACCTGCCAACAAGTTCATTCCCTCTAGATAGCAGTGACAGAGAAACTCTCCACCATCTTGGGCTGTAGAATCCCTCCTTCTCCATCACTTTGCTTACTCAGTAATATCACAGAAATCGACCACCTACCAATTAAATACAAAATCCCACTCCTCATTTTTCTAGCTATTGCCAAGAAAATAATCTTCAAACCTGGAAATAAAAAATAATCTTCAAACCTGGAAATAAAAAAATAGTCACTACACATAAACCACTAGACCAACCTGATAGAATACATCACATGACATTCACTCACAAGAATAGTTTGTCAGCTTTTTATGACACATGGAACCCATTTCTAACACATTTCAACTTGAACCAAACACCTGGGGCTGAGGCCACGCACATTCCCACCAACCTCTAAAAACGTAACAAGCTGATTTTATTAGTAGTACTGTTATCATCATTATTATTGGAATTTTTTTTATTTAATTATTTATTTTCCCTCATTTTCCCTTTATTGCATTTCATAGACTGCATAAGTTGAAAATACCCACACTTCACACACTACAATCTTGTAAAACACTCTATATCTTTTTGTAATGTCATGTATCTGTTGTCTTGTCTCCCATGTCCAGACTTGTTTTAATGTGTTACTTTGTCTCAATAAAAAAACAACAACAAAAAAAACATTTTTGACAAATATACTGGTTTAGGGTTTTTAATGAAAAAACATGTCACCCAGTGCAGTGGTGTTTTTCACTGATGTGTTTTGAATCATTTTTGAACAACAGAGGTCTATGTCAGGCAAATAAATTAATCCAGGTTGGAGACTGATCAACACTAAACTGTGAGTAGAGGCAGTTCATTAATGGTTTTAGTCTCTGTATGGGAAGTGTTGAAAAGACTATTAAAAATGATCAAGCTTATCTTTAAGGCTTTAAGGCTCAAAAACATTTTCTTTCAGGCTTGCTTTCACATTGTGTGACCAACTACATATACACATTATCAGGGATTCAGACTGATCCAGTAAAAATACAACTCCCTGCAGCACCTGTTTAATGCAAGGGGCTGCATTAGTTGGGGGATGAGGGGTTGCAGGGGGAGTGTTGTAGGTATGTACAATATGGCCACATTATGACAGGTCAGCATGGGTGGCTTCATTCATGTTTCCAGCCGAGGAGTTTCTGTTGTGTTTTGGTTAGCCATGCTGCTAACATAGCCTACCCTACCTTTGGACCAATTCTACCACAAGTGTGTCAGCACTGATAGATAAAAAAAAAACACAATTTCACATCCAGTACTATGGCCTTAGAGCTATTATTAGCAGAGAGTGAGACAGATAGTGGAGGGGAATAAGAGGATGTATCGGAATATGAGGACAATACTGAAGAAACTTTTGAATATGAGAGTGAATTTGAGGATGATGAGGACTCAGAGCGCGCAGCAGAAGAAACTACAGATCCCACTGCCAACTACATCCAAGAATGGCCAGATTGAATGGTTTTCATCTCCGATGGGTGAAGCCCCTGGTTCAGCTGCTAACAAAATGGTGGTACCAGGACCCACACAACAGTGTATTACAGCTAACACAGCTACAAATGGCTATGACACATGTTCATGACATAGTGTCATCATTTGAATTGCTGATTCGTCACTCAATCCAGAAAATCATTCTGGACATGACCAACCTTGAGGGAAGATGTGTTTTTGGGGAGCAATGGAAAGAGATAGACAACATACATTTGCGTGCCTACTTTGGGATCCTCATCCTTGAAGGTGTCTACAGCTCCAGAGTGGAGTCAACTGAAAGTCTGTGGCATGCTGAGACAGGGAGAGCGATTTTTGGAGCCACAATGTTGCTGGAGAGTTTCCACATATTCTCCAGGGTTATCAGGTTTGATGATCAGGAATCAAGACCTGCTAGGCAGAGGAAGGACAAGTTGGCAGCCATCTATACTGTGTGGGACAAGTGGGTGGAATGTCTTCCACTTCTCTATAACCCTGGGCCAAATGTGACTGCAGATGAACGGCTTGTGGGGTATAGAGGCCGTTACCCCCTTCCGGCAGTATATGCCCTCCAAACTGGCAAGGTATGGAATAAAAACATGGACTGCTTGTGATGCGACATCATATTATGCATGGAACATGCAAATTTATACAGGGAAGCCAGAGGAAGGAGCCCCTGAGAAAAACCAGGGGACAAGGGTTGTTCTTGATTTGACGCAGGGCCTCAGTGGGCACAACATCACTTGTGATAATTTTTTCACTACATACAGCCTGGGACAGGAACTTCTCAAAAAGCTGACAATGGTTGGCACAATTAGAAAAAACAGGACTGAGTTCCCACCTCAGCTTCTAATTGTAAAGAACAGGCCAGAATATTGACCAGCAAGTTCTTCTACTCGCAGCTGAGTTATGCACAATGGCAGGATGCCGCATGGCTGAACGAGCACAATAAGCGCCTTGCACTTTTTGTTGCCCCACTCAGAATTCCAAATGGCACAACTAGACAAAGAGTGGTGAAATTATTTAAATTTTTTAATGAATTAAATTCAGAAGGGATTTGTGATACAGTACTGCCTGAATGCCTCTCTCACGCAGCATCATTAGTTATGGGACATTCCATTTTTCACAAACCTATTCGACAAATTGGATTTTTTAATTTATGCAGTCTGAGCCTCTTCAGACAGGACTTTCCTGTGTGTTAATCTGCACCAGAGCATGGACACTACAGTTGTTTTTGGTGGCCTGTTTTAATTTTAGTTTTAGTCTAGTCTTTGTGGGAAGCTGTCATTTTAATTGTATGGATGCTGATTCAGCATCCATACTATGTTATCCTGGTCTTTATTATTATTATTATTCTGGTTTCTTCTGTCCGTTTTTTTGGCACTTAATTTTTTCAGCATACTTTCAGCTATGAAAACCGTTCAGGTATTGACAGGTTTCAGCTTTTTAAGGACATTTATGCTATTATTTTTCTTGTTTCTAAGCTTTATACTTTTTAAACTATTTAGTGTCTTTCAGCAAAATTTTGCCCATTCAAATGAATGGGAAAATTCAACTTCAGCATACTTTCAGCTATCAAAATGTTCAGCTCTTCAAGGACATTCATGCTGCTATTCAGAATTTTTCTAAACTTCATACATTTGAAATATTTAGCTTTATTTTGAAAATTTTGCTCCATTCAAATTAAT
>NW_018128267.1:304373-313494 GCF_001952655.1 Monopterus albus | reverse complement strand
TTATATTTTTGAATTATTTAGCTTTATTTTGAAAATCTTGCTCCATTCAAATGAATGGGAAAATTCTACTTCCACATTCTTTCAGCTATTTCAGGTATCAAAATGTTCAGCCCCTCAAGGACATTCATGCTTCTATTCAGAACTTTTGAAATATTTAGCTTTATTTTGAAATTCTTGCTCCATTCAAATGAATGGGAAAATTCTACTTCAGCATAATTTCAGCTATTAAAATATTCAGCTCATCAAGGACATTAATGCTTCTCTTCAGTAGTTTTCTGAACTTCATACTTTTGAAATATTTAGCTTTATTTTGAAATTCTTGCTCCATTCAAATGAATGGGAAAATTCTACTTCAGCATAACTTCAGCTATCAAAATGTTCAGCTCCTCAAAGACATTCATGCTTCTCTTAAGAATTTTTCTTAAACTTCATGCTTTTAAAATATTTAGCTTTATTTTGAAAATCTTGCCCGATTCAAATGATTGTGAAAATTTTACTTTCAACTATCAAAATGTTCAGCTCCTCAAGGACATTCATGTTTCTCTTCAGAATTTTTCTAAACTTCATACTTTTGAAATATTCAGCTTTATTTTGAAAATTTTGCCTCATTCAGATGAATGGGAAAATTCTACTTCAGCATTCTTTCAGCTATTAAAATGTTCCGCTCTTCAAGGACATTCATGCTTCTTTTCGAAGGTTTTCTAAACTTCGTACTCTTGAAATCTTTAGCTTTATTTTGAAAATCTTGCCCCATTCAAATGAATGGGAAAATTCTACTTCAGCATAATTTCAGCTATCAAAAGCATTCAGGTGTCAAAATGTTCAGTATTTTCAGGGCAATTTTTCAGCACTCAGCATCTATACGCATTTTCTTCAGAAAATGCAATTTTCTAGTTTTTATTAGTTTTAGTCACCTTCATACTATTTTTGGTCTAGTCAAGTTTCAGTCAACTAAAAGTCTGAGCATTTGAGTCTTATTTTAGTCAGAATTATCCATGACTATTTTCATCTAGTTTTAGTCGACGAAAACTGATGACATTTTAGTCTAGTTTTAGTCAATGAAAATTGTATTTTAGCCTCTTCTTAGTAATGCAATTCTATTTAACCCAGTCAATATAGTATAAGTACCTAGTACTATAGACGAAACCAAAATCTTCTTTTAGCCAAACTCATTTCAAACAAGGTTATTATATATATAGGTTGTTATTTTATTGTTACCTTATAGACTCAAGAATACATCCAATACACATTTTGTGTTATTTTGTGGCCTCATTTCTCCCCATCTTTTTCCACAACACATTCAGTTTTCTTTTCCACTCCTATTTAATGAAAGTTTTTCCAAATGTTGTTTCTTCTTTTTCTCCCAAAGATGAACCCCGGCTGACCAGCCATCGGTCTCTTTCTCTGTGTCAGACTTAACTTTGTTTGTTGTTGTCTTCTAAATAATGCCTTGAGTGGGGCTTAAGGAAGTGATGTCACCTGCGTCTGCGCAGTGTGGCCTGATGCAGCCCCTGAAACAGGAAACAAAAATACTGCAAAATAATAATAATAATAACGTGACTAAACGAGACGAAATAACATAACATTTTGTTTTGTCTCGTTTTGGTCAACAAAAATGAAGAGACATTTTAGCATAGTTTTTATTTTGTAAACCACATGTAGTCTTGTTTTTTTCATCAACAATATTGCATTATACATTTAATTATAGTCATTGTCACATGACCAGCATTTATGTTGCACCTCATCTCGTTTTCGTCACGTGATAAAGGTTTGTTGACGACGATATTTAGTCATAATTTTTGTTGATGAAAGCAACCTTAATGGACACCAGTTGTGGCTTCTGAAGGGCTCAGACACTGTACCATGTCTGTCCCACCTTGCCTTTCAATTAGTAGAAGTTCATTTGATTTAGATCTGATGGTGCCATCTGAGATTAAAGGCTCTATTTTCTGCATCGCTTCATTCGCAGTCCTTATGCAATTCTCCTCAGGTGCATGTCTACCTTTTTTCTGTCCACGGGAGTGTTTGGTATTTTCCTGACATGAATGAATGTGCTTACATGTGTGTATGTTAATTAGGCAGCACAGTGCAATTTTGGTGCTTTTTTTGATCAAAAAAAAAAAAAAAAGCTATAACACCTGGTCATGTATTGTAATGGCCACACCAACTTAAAATTAACCCTTAAATCCACATCTGATATGTTAAAATTGACTCAAAATAATTTTGCATATCATGAAGATTATTTTTAAATAAGATAAACTAGTGTTCATAGTATGTGGCTATAGATATGAATATGATCAAACAGTCTGTGCAGATTCTCAGTCATCCAGGTCATAGTAAACTGAAAAAACTGATACTGGGCTATAACGACTCAGTCGTTAAGGGACATTGTTGGCCATCAAAGGACTGAAACACCACCGAGGGGGATAAATATCTCCGGCTCAACACCAGTCAGTCAGAACTGATGAAGCCTCTTGGATGAGAGGTGAACCGTCTTCGACCTAGAAATCTAGTCCAGTTGATTTTTTCTAAGTTTTTTCAGTTTATGATCAAACAGTGTAAGTAGCCTCAGGACGGATCACCTGTAGGCTACTTACAGAGGTGATCTGCAGTAAGTGTTTGGGAATCCAAATCACCATTAAACATTACACATAACATGCAGCTCATGAGCCAAGATAAATAACAAACAGATGATTAATCCTGTTAGGCAGTACGTAAAGTCTGTCTGATCTCACTATGGCTACTGTCACTGAAAGTTACAGTTTCTTCAAATGAACAAGTTTCTCACAGACAGACCTTTGTTACTACCGCAGGGATATACAGTATGTTTTATGGCGGTTTGATCAGCTTTGAAAGCAGCTGTAGGTGGAGATAAAGTGGACGACACATCCACTGGCTGTGAGCGCTGGTGGACCACAGTCAGTTTCATCATAAACACAGTGATTACAATATGATTTTACTGTAGTATAAAAAAAAAAAATTATGAGGTCACATACGAGACCCCCATGGATTTCACACATTGGATGCAGCTGTGAAAAAATTACACTATATTACTGCAGCTGGTTATAGGATCAGAGACTTTCTATTGTCCATGTACAAACACTGGTCAGTGATATTACTGCTGAGTGAATATTTATGTGCAGTACAGAAGACGATGCAGGGGAAAAGAATCTCTCACGTGTCCATGTTCTGACATCAGTGATGTCGGTCGGTTTCTATCCTGACTCCACCTACTACGATATATTCCTCAGTATAATAATAGATTCCACCCCCTACAAAATGTGCCTGGCAACACCTGGCTGTGCACAAAAGTGTGCAGCATTTGTGGTCACCAAAACTGCAAAACATTGTTGGACACACACATATATGCCTTATACCAGGAGTTTAGACCCAAGAATAGAGCTGCCCCCTATTTCAAGAAATAAAGCCCAAGGTCTGTCTGGGTGGAAATTAGGCCTTAGCTCAGTACCTCATACTGAGGTACCTCAGGAGAACTACTCGATATATTTAAGCATTTGCTTTGCATCCTCTAACATGGGCAAGAAGACTTTTGCAAACATGTATACACTATAAAGAACAAACTGTGGTGTTTGTTCTTACAGACCCACCTCAGCCTGAAGATAATTTTAGATATTGCTTCCCCTTTTCCTCACAAGCTGCAGCTTTTGGACACATTAATTTCCCAGAAAAGGCTGTAGTTGCCCTAAGCAATCAGAAGTAATGTATCTCTAACATCCATCCTGTGGTCATCTGTCCCAATCAGAAGAAACGAGGTCAATCCCAGCTCAGCAGGCGTGATCCAAGATAGTGATGTGACATAAAAAATGCATTATTATGGTCTGTCTCATTCATTGCCATTATATTGTCAAAATTAGATAAAACAAAAAATCCTAATAGGATAAAATAGGTTTAGGCAAATTTAAGAAATTATCTAATTAATTTTGAATTTCCTGCCATAGATTTGGAAGTATTACTCAATCATATTGAAGACCCTTTGTCTACACTGTGGTGGCCCTTGCTCTTTCCTCTTGAGCCAACATCAGGTCAGATTTTCAGTTTATACAAAACAAATGTAAAATGCAGATCACCATGAGCTAAGTTTCCAAAGCACATTGGCGCTCCTTGGAGGATGATCCCTAATGTGTTTTGGGTTTTTCACAACCTTTACTCTAGCCCATTCAACAAGCTGAACATTTTTAAAGTTGTTAGGCGGAAATACTCAGCCCCTAGAATTGATGTGTGAGTGATACACTGGCATTATCAGATGATTTTAGCTAATGTTAGCTTAATGAAAGCAATACAATTTGTTCATGCTTTGTGTCTATATACGGTATAACAAATTTATATATCAGATTAGATTCTCTAGATGGCAGTGCAGCCTCTTGGGTCAAGACTTAAACACTATTAATCCCTAGAGGATGTGTCTGGACAACCCTTCTAGTGCCATCATCTGATCAGAATGTTCAAGTCAGTAGTTAATTATTAATGGATTTGTACAAAATTTTGTACATACCTTCATGTTCCCCTTAGGAAGAACCCCTGACCTCTTATCTGCCATCATCATCATCATCATCATCAGTTCAGTATTTAATACTGTCATTGTCACTCCCCACCCCCACAAACTGATCACCAAACTGAACAGCCTGGGCCATGGGTTCTCACTGTGCTCATGGGTCATGGACATTTTTTACGACTGACCACAGCAAGTCAGGACTGGTAAACACACCTCCTCCACACTCATCCTAAACACACAAACCCCACATGGCTGTGTGCTGGGCCCTACGCTCTTCACACTCTTGACACACGACCTTACCCCCATCTACACGTGCAACTCAATAATTAAAGATGCCACAGTAGTTGGCATCATTTCTGACAATGAGGAAACAGCCTAAAGGTTTGAGGTGGAACATCTAGCTGAGTCATGAAAGGACAATAACCTGGTCCTTAACACCTCAAAGACAAAGGAGATGGTCATCGAATTCAGAAGACTAAACAAAAAAGTCCACCTCTCTTTTCACATACTATACATGAAGAAGCAGTGGAAAGTGTAGAAAACCTGAAAATCCTTGGGGTCTTAATGTCAAAACATTTGACATTGACCACCACCTCACACCTTTTCCTCAGAAAGCTGAAACAGGCTTGGTTCCCAAAGAAAGTGATGCTAGATTTCTACAGGAGCACCACTGAGAGTATCCTGACTGTGCATTGTGTGGTGAAGGCTGCCCGACACACTGTAGGAATGGAGCTCCCCAAACTGGACACCATCTATGCCAGTAGACTGAAGAAGGAAGTGAACAGCATAACCAGGGACACCAAACACTGCGGTCACTCCCTGTTCCCAGGATCAGGACAAGAAAATCCAGCACTAACAGATTGAGGAACAGATTCTTTCTCAAAGCTGTGGCCTCCATTACACCTCCTTCTGCCCAAACACAGAGCAGAAAACACAACTTGTGACAACACACACACAAGCTGTGATACATATACAAGCACCCATCTTCACCCTATGAGGCTGCTACCACAGATAAAATGCCTACATTCATAGAGACACTTAGGCATCTATTTATTAATAATCATAATTAAATCTGTAAATGTAAATTTGATTTACTGTAACAATGGATGGATGGATGGATGGCTAGTGCTTTTTAAAATCTATTTATGAAACTTCATTGTACATGTGTATAATGACAGTAAAGATCATACATTCATTCTCTAGCTTCATCAGCCTGTCAAAATTGTACTGATTTATGACAGCGTTACTTTAAAGGTGCTGTAATCTGTTATTACAAATTACTCATCAAGTGATTACTTTACTACCAGCAAAACTAATGTGTCACATTACTCGCTACATAACTATTATTTATTATTATTATTTATTCAGTTCTGTCAAAGGTGCCGTTAAACAATTCCTATTCTCCACAGCCACGCTTCACATCTTTTGAAATAATGTTGAAATAAAAATTCAAGACAATGTATTTTTTTGACAGGCAGGCAGCTCTACAGTTTGGAGAAATTTATTGTCCATCCAGCAGCTACTGTAGCCTCGGTCACCTTAGTGTAGCCTTACAAAGCTGCTAGGTAACTGTAGACTAAACCCTCAAATATCAGTATCATATCAATTTGTCTTTACATTAGTATTTGCCACACTTGAATTACTGGGTATAATGGATCACTGCCTCTAAGGTCTGCTAGGCAGCCATGGTATGCTACAACAGAAAACATCCTCCCCATACAGTACATGCTTATATAGTTTGTCCTGTTTTCATGTATTTAAGTTGGGCATAGACCATCTGTTTGTCTCTCTGTGTTTCTGGTAGTTCTTACCTGCACTGTGCTTTCTCTCTGCCATAGGGTCACTCACAGGATCAGCCTGCTAATCACAGCCTCCATGTTTCTTACACCCACACTAACAGAAACAGACGACCTGGAGAACACAGGACAACAGCTCACCTTCAGCTCAGGAATACTCTGTCACAGAAAAACTAACAACAAGCACTCTGTCGAAACATAGTTTGACAAGCATACCACTGTGTTTACATGGTTAAGATCATTCATTTCATGTTACTACACAATACTGCTGACAATTTTTTAAAGTATAATAAAATAGTTAATTTCCTGAAGTTTAAAGCACTAACAACTGCATCTTTGAAGGTCTTGTGTGCTTTTTGAAATAGTTGGCAAAAACAACAAAACCTGGCACTAACTCATACTTTTGTACAGACAAAAAAACAAAGGCAAGATGGGTGTAATGATTACATGTTACATATTTCTAGAGCTTCCAGTGCCAGGTCTGCACTCCACCCTCTGTGACTGGCTCCTGGACTTTCTGACTGGCAGGCCCCAGACTGTCAGGATTGGCAATAGGACTTCAGCCAGCATTATTACAAACATTAGCACCCCTCAGGGATGTGTTCTCAGTCCCATCCTCTACACCCTGTTCACCCACGACTGTGCTGCCTCCCACAAAGACAACATCATCCTAAAGTTTGCGGACAACACCGCACTGATAGGTCGCATCACTGGCGGGGGTGAAGCAGCCTACAGGAGGGAGGTGGCCGGTCTGGTGTCATGGTGTGAGGACAATAACCTCAACCTCAACATGGACAAGACAAAGGAGATGATAGTGGACATGAGGAAGGAGAGGAGATCTCATCAGCCACTGTCCATGTGGGAGCTTGAAGTGGAGAGGGTGAGCAGCTTTAAATACCTGGGCGTCCACATCAGTGAGGACCTCACTTGGACACCACTCAACAGTGGCTGTACTTCCTGAGGAGGCTGAGAAGGTTTGCCATGCCGCCTAGGATCCTCAGCACACTGATAGGCCGCGTCACGGGCGGGGGTGAACCAGCCTACAGGAGGGAGGTGGCCGGTCTGGTGTCATGGTGTGAGGACAATAACCTCAACCTCAACATGGACAAGACAAAGGAGATGATAGTGGACATGAGGAAGGAGAGGAGATCTCATCAGCCACTGTCCATGTGGGAGCTTGAAGTGGAGAGGGTGAGCAGCTTTAAATACCTGGGCGTCCACATCAGTGAGGACCTCACTTGGACACCACTCAACAGTGGCTGTACTTCCTGAGGAGGCTGAGAAGGTTTGCCATGCCGCCTAGGATCCTCAGCAACTTCTACAGCTGCATTGTTGATGCTTAACTGTGAGGAGTCGAGACACAGATTAACAAAAAGGTGCAGGATGAGAGTTCACAGGAAGGTGCTCAACAGGATGGGCAGCAGCAGATCTTGCAGATTGGGATCCTGGGGTTGGCGTCTGATAGAGTAGGCAGTGGCACCGATTGGAGGGTGAAAGGTTGTGAGAGGAGCTAGCTAACAGGTGAGACATAAGGACAAGTGAGCTGGCAAACAATCCCGCCAAAGGGTGGTAACTGAAAATCCTCCTTGATACCAGAGACAAAAAAAAACAGGTGAGGGCTCCAAAAGGCTGTGACAACACACAAAACTCAATGCAGCACAGAGTGCAATCAACCAGAGAAATTGAGGCCGCTGCACAGGAGTACCAACCAAAATAGCTGCACAAAACATGAACCAAAAATCTCAGCACAGTAAAACCACTGGCTGGAGAACAATAATGCTCTCCTGGTGAACAATTCCTAAGGGTCAGACACAGTCAGGTGAGGGGCAGAAAAATTGGTAACTGGGGATGGCTGGTGGGCCCTTGTGGTGGGGCCTCTGACAGACATGCAAATCAACATTTTTATCAACTCTTCTCTTCTCTGAACTATGGTGGCAGGACAGTAGGAGGACAATGTCTTAAGAGAGATTAGTGAAAAAATGAAGGTAAAAGGGTTCATGCTGCATGATATAAAATCATACTGTAAATTCTGCTCTGAGGGAAGCCTTTGTGTTACTGTGTCTCCCTGAGTTGAAGCTAATCTATCCTGACAGCACAAAATGTTTAATAACTTACTTTCCATGATTACACCATGGTGCACTTGCAAAACTCAGTTTTAGTTTATTAAGATGAAAGATTCAAAAGTTTTTTATAAGCTGGTTAAAAGAGTGTCAGAGTGAGGCTGCCGATAATGTCAAGGGGTGAACTCTCAATTATAGAGCCAGACGAGGATAAGTGAAAACTGTCTCTTTAATAAGAGCACGGATAACAAAACGATAGAGAACTATGTAAAACACGAAACACACACTCAGGTCGAAAATACAGTCCAGGGTCAGAGCCAGCAAACTTACACAGCCGAGAAATCCAAAACAAGATGTCAGAGAGGGAAGCCCAATAATCCATACACAAAAAGCAGTCTGAATCAGGAGGGCAAGGCAGAATCAGCGGTCTAAACAATCCGAGGTCACAACAGGACAAAAAAACAAGAACGCTGGAAACAATAACAGAGTTTTTCAATAATGGATTTTTTTCCTTTTCTTTCTTCCCTTTTAAATAGATTTTCTTTTAAATTAGTTTTGTGTTAATGTAATATTTTCATGTTTCTTTGAATATTGCCAAAATCAGGAACATCCTCTCTCAAAGTGATGCTGAAAAACTAGCCCATGCATTTGTTACTTCCAGACTGGACTACTGTAACTCTTTACTAACATTATGTCCCAATAATTACATAAAAAGCCTCCAGTTAATCCAAAATGCTGCAGCCAGAGTACTG
>NW_018128267.1:296958-304240 GCF_001952655.1 Monopterus albus | reverse complement strand
GTATCATAAAGACCTCATAAAGCCGTATTATCATAACAGAGCACTTCGCTCTCAGAGTGCAGGTTTACTTGTGGTTCCTAGAGTCCACAGAAGCAGAATGGGAGGCAGAGCCTTTAGTTATCAAGCTCCTCTCCTATGTCTCAGTTCAGGAGGCGAACGCCCTCTCTACCTTTAAGATTAGCCTTAAGACTTTCCATTCTGACAAAGCTTATAGTTAGGTCTGGTTCATGTGACCCTGAGCCTGCCCTTAGTTATGCTGCTATAGGCCTAGGCTGCTGGGGGCCCCCCATGATGTGTTACCAGAGGGGTGTTGTAGATTAACTAATTATCTGGATAATTGTGGTGACAGTTTCACATTAGCAGAGATCTGTTGGTTCCTTGAAAATGTTGCGGGACTTGTTGTCATGGCAACATATCTGTAATCTCAAACCTGCTTGGGAGCAGATCAGTTCAAGAAAAATTAATATACTGTTTCTCTCTCACCTAATGTTGAATGCCCATACCATTTAAGAAACTAAAATAGAATAAAAGTGAAATAAACACAGAATAAATAGAATATGAAAACTGAATTCAAGTAATAAGGTTAAACTAAATGGTACCACCTAATAGGCTATGATGAAACTCAAAACCATGTGCAAACAGTGACAGTAGCACAAATAATAAGAAGATTGTCAGGTGGTCAGCATCACCAGTGGTGATGAGATGCATAATAGCTTATGAAATGTACATGGACAGCATTGCAAATGACCAACAGCAGCAGATATGACATAAAAAAAAACAGCAGCAGATTCGCATATATGACAATAAGGGGGAGTGTACTTTTTATGTTCTGTGGTGGGTTATGTAGAAAGAAATTCTTGATAAAATGATATAGTGCTATGTTATGTATTTGCAAAACTGTTCAAATAAATGTTTAATCTGTTTGACCTTTGTAAAGATTTGACCTGTGGACATGAAATGCTGTGAGTAGGTGCAGAGAGACTCAGAACAACAGGAAGTCGTGCAGATACATACTGAGATGACTAAACTGTCTGCACGAGAATAGTGTGTGGGTGTAAGGTCTGATTGTCTTGGCTTCAGATTATCAACCTTTATCAACATATGAAATTCTAGGATTGACATTATAATCTGCATTAGCAAATATATTTACATGTTTATTTTAGTATCATATGCATTATAATAGTATCATATGCCTTATAATCTACTTTTGTTTTAACCAGTTCACTTGTCTTTAAGAATATAGGAGACATGTGTAAGGCTGTAAGAGTAGACAGGAAACCACATACAGGAAGTAGACCACGGTTGCATAGCAACGCTCGAGGTGCTGCCTCTAAAACTGTCTATTGAAAGGTCAGGATATGTTGTACTGAGAATGTCACAGATCAAAATCTGCCTGGCGACAAGATCACCAAATGAGGGGTCAGAATGAGGTCAAGAAACCAACCAAGGAACGAGGATGAAGGACAACGCGGATTACGTCAGATCATTTGCATGACTCTTATTATAAATTCTCTCTGCAGAGGAAACTTGTGGTTCCGGCTTCCTGCAGCAGCTATGCACTATACTTCTGTGTGATAGGGCTTCAGATAGAGACGGAATCCAGAGCTCTGTATTGCTTTTCTAGAATATTTTTTCTTAAATATTGATTGTAATAAATATCTCAAAGGACAGATTTGTCTTTGAGCATTCTTCATAAAAGAACACACAGGACTGGTTTAGTCCAACAGTTACAGTCCAGGGGCGAGGGGGTAATGGACAGCGTTCAGCATCCTCACAGCATGGAGGATGAAGCTGTTCCTAAGTCTTGTGGAATGGGCCTAAAGACTCCGATACCTTCTCCCTGAAGGCAGGAGTCTGAAGTGGGAGTGTGTGGGGTGGGAGGTGTCATCAGCAATGCTGATGGCTCTGCAGGTGAAGAGGGTGTTGAAGATGTCCGTAATGGAAGGCAGAGGGGCACCGATGATCTTGCTGGCTGTTTTCACTATGCGTTGCAGAGTCCTTCTGCAGGAGGCAGTACAGTGATGACGCTCTCAATGGTGCCCCAGTAGAAGGAATGCATGATGGGGGTAAGGCACTGGCTCTCCTCAGTTTGTAGTGGCGTATTTGAGCATTCTTGGCCAGTGATGTGGTGTTATTGGTCCAGGAGAGGTCCTCAGAGATGTGCACCCCCAGGAACTTGATACTGCTCACTCTCTCCACTACAGCACTGTCGATGGTCAGTGGTGGATGCTTTAGAGGTTTCCTCCTGAAGTCCACAACGATCTCTTTAGTCTTCCCCACATTGAAGAAGAGGTTGTTGTCCTTACACCACTGGACCAGTTGGCACACCTCACTCTTGTAGTTGGCCTCATCATTGTTGGTAATGAGGCCAACTACAGTCGTGTCATCCGCAAACTTGACAATGTGGTTGGTGCTGTAGGTTGGCACACAGTCGTGGGTCAGCAGTGTGAAGAGCAATGGGCTGAACACACACACCTGTGGAGCCCCTGTGCTCAGTGTGATGGTCTTGGAGATGTTGCTGCTGACCCGCACATTTTGTGGCCTCCCTGTTAGGAAGTCCAGCACCCAGTTGCAGAGAAAGGTTTTGAGACCCAAGTGTCCAAGTTTTTTTGTAAGCTGCTGGGGAATTATTGTGTTGAATGCTGAACTGAAATCAAGGAACAGCATTCGCATGTAAGAGTTCTTTGAATCTAGGTCGGTGAGGGCTGGATGGAGAACAGCAGTAATGGCATCCTCTATGGACCTGTTTGACCTGTGTGCAAACTGAAATGGGTCATGAGAGGGAGGAAGGATGGACTTGACATTCTGCATGACCAGCAGAAGCACTTCATAATAACTGAAGTCAGTGCAACAGGCTGATAGTCATTGTAACTGGTTGGGTGGGGCTTCTTTGAAATCGGAATTATTGTGGCGGCCTTGAAACATGTGGGAACAACTGCTTGGCTCAGAGAGACATTAAAGATGTCCATGACGACATCCTTGAGCTCCTTGGCACAGTCCTTTAAAGCATGACCAGGTATGCTATCTGGTCCAGCTGCCTTGTGTGGGTTAATACTGGAGAGGGTCTTCCTCACACTGGCTGTGGACAGACACACAGCCTGCTCACCCAGGGGAGGGGTGGTCTTCTGTGCTGGTGTGTTGTTCTGTGTTTAAAAGTGGCCAAAGAAGTCATTGAGGCTGTTCAGCAAAGAGATGTCACTATCACAGTTCCAAGGCGGGGGTTTATTGCCTGTGATGGTTTAGATGCCCCACCAGAGACTCTGTACATCTCTAGTATTGCTGACATGTCCTGATATTTTCTTGCTATATTGGCGTTTTGCCTCCCTGATTCCACAGGACAGGTTGGCTCTTGCTGTTGCTAGGCCTGCGGTGTCACCAGCCCTAAAGGCTGCATCCTGAGCCCTCAAGAGTCTGTGAACCTCACCTGTCATCCATGGCTTCTGGTTAGGACATACAGTGATGCATATGTTTGCTGTGACACCCTCAGTGTATTCCTCAATGTCTATGTGATTGTTATGACTGGCTGCTTGTTTGAAAATGTCCCAGTCTGTAGTGTCAAAACAGTCCTTCAGAGCACAAGAAGCCCCCTCCGGCCACACACAAGCCTCCTTTTGTTTTGGTCTGAAGGCTCTCACTCTGGGTCTGTATGCAAGTCTCAGCATGATGGTGATGTGATCAGAGAAACCCAGGAGGGGGAGGGGGGAGGCTTTGTATGCTCCCTTGCATGCGGCATACACGAGGTCCAGTGTGTTGTCTCCTCTCATTGGAAAATCCACATGTTGGTGCAGATTGGGCAATAAAACCTTTAAATCTGAGTGATTGAAGTCCCCAGCTGTGATGAGGAATCCATTGTTTACTGATGGCCTGATAGAGTTCATTTATTGCCTCACTCCTATTGCTGGTGTTAGCAGTGGGAGGGCTGTACGCAGCCATCAACAGAATTACTGAGTGCTCCCTACATAAATAAAAAGGCTGGCATTTGATGATAATAAACTTGTTAGAAATTAATAAATCAGTCAGATAATTATTAGACATTAATATGTTAGTAATGCAGTTTAGTAAGATTCAAAGTCTGCTCTAGTCTGCTCTGCTTCAAGGTTAGAAGACAATGCTGATTCTGAAAAGTGTACCTTGACACCAGTTGTTTTCTTGTATTAATCTTGTCTTAGAATTATGTCTGAATGAATGTTTTAGTTACGCACCACATAACAACACGCACACACATGGAATTCTTCATTTTGTTATGTCCAGCTGCTCCAAGCCTGTGGAGCTCTAGATAAGAGAAGGAGACGCCGGACTGTTTCCAACTCATGATGTTTTTATATCTTTTTGTGTAAAGGGTTAGCCCAAAACCTTATAAATGTATTAGGCTCTGTGTCTCGGGATACTCCTTTCTTCCAGCAGTTGTCTGGAGCAGGGAGCTACCCGGGTTGTGTTCTGTAACTTTTATTTGTGGCTTTTAAAATAAATCAGCACTAAAATGAAGAAAGACGGACTCCTTCCTTATTCAGATCTGTCCAATAAAAGAACTGGGGTATAACAATTCTCCACCAATAGAGAACAGTGTTTATGAACAATAACAGCGTCCCAGCACCAAGCATCGCTGATGTAAACACAAACTCCCCCTCCATGTGTTTTACCTCCTTCCACAAAGACTCGATCAGCTCGGTAGCATGTTAGCCCAGCTAGCTGGATAGAGGAGTCCGGGATGATGTCATTTAGCCATGTCTCTGTAAAGATGAAAACACAGCAGCCCCTCACATCATGCCACGCAGATCTCAGGAGTTGTATGTGGTCCATTCTGTTGTCCAGTGAGTGTACATTGACCATAATGAGGGACGGTATCACGGGTCTGTGTGGTCTAGCTGCTAGCCTAGCCTGGATGCCTCCATATGTGCCCCGCTTTTGTTTATGCTCACAACGCTTCTGATGCCTCCTCTCAGAGGGTGATGTAGGAGGTGATGTAGCCAGTGTGTCCGTTGATGTTGGAATCCAGTGGAGAAGCCCCAGGCCTTGAAGTTCCTCTGCAACTTCCTGGTCCAAGTTGAAATGTTTTGACTATTTTCCTATATCCACAAGGCAGTGGCAACTGTATCTTGAGCGCAATGTAGACGTTGAACTACGTGCACCAGAACATAAACATGATAAACGCAAACACACACTATAGCACACAACTCGGAAAGAGAAGGGCCACTGCGTTTATTCGCACCACCATCATGATCATTCAGTTCATAGGCTTATTCGATATAAACAAGATAACGTCACAGATTTAAAGGGTTTTGGAGCTGGAAGCGACTGTTATTGGAATGGTTATAATACGACAGGAATTTAAAAAAAACAGATTGCATTGGTAGATCAACTGAACCCTTTGGCCAATCACAAACCATTCTTCATGGTTACAGTTTTAGTCAGGAAGAAATAATTTATTGAGGTGGACTGTTAACACCTCATATTAAAGGCAGACAGAGGAGCTGAGCTCTTACTACTACACATTCAGTGTGCACTGACATGAAATTTCTCTCAAGAGGCCATTAAATATAGGGTTATTAATGTGGAAATTTTAATAAAGAGTGCGTTTTTTTTTTTTTGGCCATTTGAAACGTGTAACTCACTCTGCAACCATTCCTGTGAGTTTTCAGTCTGCCTTATTCTTATATGCCTTAAAAACAAAAGATCTAAAACCTATTACTACAATTTTTCTCATTAGATCTTGTCAGGTCCGCTCGGTGCAACCTGCCTCTCTTCCTCCTTTCTCTGTCTCGTCCTGCGGGATCGGCACCTCAGCTATGTCGCATTCAGTAATCAGTGACTCGTTGGTTGAAGTGCACAGCTGAGGCGCATTTCTTTGATTACCACCCTTCCTTATTTAAACCTTTGGCAGATGCTCCGTCATCGCCGGAGCATTATATAAATGAATATAAATGTGTGTACACATACGTTACTGGATTTCAACACTGACAGTCCCTGTGTGGTTGATTTCTTTTTGTACGTTGTTTACATGTGTGTAGCTATAACTGGTTTCAATGCTGACAGTTCCTGTGCATTGGATTTCGGTATGTTCGCTACTCTGCTTCCCTGACAGCGCTCACTAATCCTCCTGGTTACTGTCTTTTCACCTGTCTGTCCTGGTCCTCCAACTCTCCTGGTTCCTGTCGTTATTCTGTCTACTCACCTGCTTGTCCTGGTCTCCTTAGCCACCACTGCCCTACCCTGGTTACGTACTATACATTGACTCAGTTATTTTGTTTGTGTTCTCCATTAAACCATCTTTTTCACTAGCACCTGGGTCTGCATCTTGAGTACTCCCTTTTGTTCTCCCTCAGCCCCTGGTGAGGGGGACTCAACCATAACAGATCTGGCCAAGTTATCAATTTAGCAGAATTCACAATATGGCTACAGTCACTTCAGAAAGGATTCTAACCCCTACAGTTTAGGCACATTTTACTGCTCTAAGTTTATATTGAAGCTGAAAGAATGCACTTAGAAAATGCAAGGAGTGAAAGGGTGGGAGTCCTTTCTGACCTGACTGTGAAATTCATAACAGTTGAATGCTTGACACACACTTTATTAGGTACACCTGTACAATTGTATGCAACACTTCTGTCTTAACATCTGTGTTTATGTGTGTGCACTAATCAATGTGCAAAACAGTGCAGGATTTCTTTTTGCTTTAATGTAGAAGCTTGTGGGCTGCAGTTGCTGTGGAGATCATATTATTCATACATCTCCACACTGTCTGCCTTAGTGAAGTTTTATTGTGCTGTTTATTCTATAAGAGGGGGCAGGTTATCTGATTTATGTACAGAAGATTAACATGGCTACACAAAGCTTCTGGGCACTCGTTGTAGTGTCCATACCTGAAAATGCACAAATAGGCCCCACCTGCCCTTTTACTCTGTGACTTGGTAAGTGCCCTTTCTTGCAGAACAATATTTTTACAAACTATTTAAAATTTTTTAATTTTATAGTTTAGTTTTAGTATTTTAGTTATTAAGCTCTACTTGTGGATTTATATATCAAGTACAGAAGTTGGTTAAGAAGAAATTTTAGGTTAGGTTGTAAGTCATCTCCATGGTATTGTAGCGACCTCCGGCGCGGAGGAGAGGAGCGAATGCTAACTGGGCAGCTGCTAGCTAGCGGGGTGCTAGCTCCTACGATAAGACTAACACTGTTGTGACCGGGCTCTATGCACCGCGCAGCTTTACAATCCCTCAAGGATCACACCTCCAACTTCTATTACTGGCACTGTGTGCGCCCTCACCCTGAAATGCTCTTCACTGGT
>NW_018128267.1:295469-296541 GCF_001952655.1 Monopterus albus | reverse complement strand
GGATGTTATGGTGCCAACCGGTCCTTATGAAGCACCACCCTCCGGCCCCGACCTGGCATGCGGACCCGGAAAACTACTTCCGACAGCTGCTCCACAATCTCCCCGGGTCTTTGCCAGTGCTGAGCCAACTTTGGCGACAGTCCCAGCTTCCGGTGAGGGCAGTAAACCCACACCCTATCTCCCGGCCTCAGGGTGGGGCCATGAGACCGTAAGTCATATGCCCGCTTTTGGCGAGCCCCAACAGCCTCCAGAGCATCTCTCGCCACCTGATGGATTGTGCACAGGCGTTCCTTCAGATGCTTGAAGTATTCCAGCTCTGGCCCACTGGCGACCTCCGGTTCTGGGGGGGGACCAAACACCAGGTCCACTGGCGTGCGGATCTCCCTGCCGAACATCAGGGCTGCTGGGGTGCAGAGGCTCGATTCTTGTACAGCCGTCCTGTATGCCCACAGAACCAATGGCAAGTGCAAGTCCCAGTCCCTCTGATGTTGGCTGGTCAGTGTGGCAAGTTGGGTGGCCAGGGTGTGATTGAAACGCTCCACAACTACTACCCCCCTTCACCCACAGAGTGGGGGTTTTCTTCACCCCCAGCCGCTGACACACCTCTCCAAACAGGTGGCTTTCAAAGTTGCGACCCTGGTCGCTGTGCAGCTCATCTGGGACCCCGAATCGGGTGAACATCTTGTCTACCAGACGTTGAGTGGAGGTGGCAGCGCTCTGGTCCAGCACGGCGTATGCCTCCGGCCACTTGGTGAAGTAGTCCATCGCCACCAAGACAAACCGGTTGCCAGCTGCAGTGGTGGGAAATGGCCCCAGGATGTCCACTCCGACTCGCTCCATCAGGGCCCCCACTAGGTACTGTTGCAGCGGGGCTTGAGAGCGCTGGCTAGGCCCCTTCTGCGCTGTGCAGACGTCACAACAGTGTACATGGAGCTCGGCCTCCTGCCGGCACCCCGGCCAATAAAAACGCTGCTGCAGTCGTCTCACGGTTTTGGAGTTGCCAAAATGGCCAGATCCGGCTGCCCCGTGGACCCAGCGGAGAACCTCTGGCCGGCGAGCGGAGGGGACCACC
>NW_018128267.1:293167-293369 GCF_001952655.1 Monopterus albus | reverse complement strand
CCCCAGGACTCCGCCGGCGCCCTCGGCCCTGCTCGTGGACTTCTTCCAACGTGGCAGCCACCTCCTCGCGACACCCCCGCCCCGAATGAAGTGGCACAGTTCCAGCAGCAAGGTGTAGGGTTGCCATAGGCACATTAACAGACGCACCCCAGCGGGTCAAGAGATCTAACCCGATGATACAGTCGTCCCTGATGTCGGGCAG
>NW_018128267.1:262620-292905 GCF_001952655.1 Monopterus albus | reverse complement strand
GGTGGGGTGAGGGTCCCCTCAGTGCCTCAGTCCCTGGTCGTTTCCCGCCAGTCTGGGGCTTGGGGCTGGGCAGACTCTGGCCAGGTGACCGGGTTCCCCACATCGGTAACAGCGGTCATGGAGAGGTCTCCGTCGGGGCTCCCTTGCTGGTTGAGCATTACTACTCTCCGCCTTCTCGGCCATGCCCTCTCCCATCCCTGGTTCTGCGGCACGGATGTAGGGGCATGGTGGCAACGCTCTCGCTGGCCGTGGACCCAGCACCTCTTCGGCCCTCTCGGCTTTCCTCAGCGCCTCGTCTATGTTGCAAGGCGCCAGGAGCCGGACATGCTGTTGGTGCCGCTCTGGGGCGAGGCCCCTCAGGAAAGCGTGGAGGCTCAACTCACTTCGTGCCAACACCAGGAGGGTGGGATATCCTCGTCTGACGTAGAGCCGTAGGTCAGCGGCAAAGGCACCCAGGCTCTCTCCTTCACGGCGGCGGCGGGTAGCCAGTTCTTCTCTACTCTGTTCGGCAGATGTTCTCTGGCCGAAATGGCAGTCGAGGGCAGCAATGAGAGAGGGTAACTCAGCCTGTTCCTCTGGAGACAGATCGAGGAGGACCTGTAGTGCGGTCCCCTCTAAGGCAAGGGCGGGTGGCAGTCTCTCCGGGGCTCCATCCTGCGTGGAGGGCTGCTAGGTTCACTTGAGCAATGTAGGGCTCCAAAGGAGTCAGTCCATTATAACGGGGCAGCTTGACTGCTGGCCGGGGCAGGAGGTTTGTACCGGGGTTCGGCGCTGGGCTGGGTGGCTGGGGGTAGCCCTCCACGGGATGCGTTTGCCGTGGGACGCTGGCGCCATCCGCCCGGACCGGTGTCTCACTCCGTCGTAGCATCCCTGTTCTCAAGCGCTCAAGGTGGCGAGTATTCTCAAAAACCTCTCTCTCTATCTCAGCTAGGCTCCTCTCCATAGTGGCGTTCGACTGAATGACGTTAAATCCCACTGCTGACACAAATTGTAGTGACCTCTGGCGCGGAGGAGAGGAGCTAATCCTAACGGTGAAGCTCTCTAACAATTTCTCGAGGATCACACCTTCCCCTTATGTCACTGGCACAGTGTGCACCCTCACCCTGAATTGCTCTTCAGTGGCGTAATTCACTGTTCTCATATCACAGCATGTCAGCCAGCTCTCACTTGTCTTTTATTTTCTCAGTCTTGGCCACAACAACAACACACACAGGCATTATACAGCGAAAACACTTCCAATCGAACAGCAGTCAACAGGTTCGAGCACCGAATGCTCGATGCAACCCAACACACACAGCATGAACCCAACAGTCATTTTTAACCCCTCAAAATACAACAATAACAAGAACCGTAAAACACAATGACTCAGGATTATACCACAATATTACGCTAACTATTTACACATTCGCATAATGCTTGCCGCTGCCCCTAACCCTCCCGCTGGCTGGCATAGTCATCACAGTATATTTTTTCTGCTTTTGTAAAACAGCCACCCTGGCTGTGTTCCTTCCTTCCAATTAGGGCAATAAGGTAAACACCATTTTTCAGTAAATTAAATATATTAAGGTCTACTTTGGTCCCAGAAATATTAGCCTATATGTCCTGTGCACTTATTCTGTGCAACAAGCAAGCTAAGCTTGCAAAAAGAATGAGGCCTGTTAGCTCTTTTGTTAGCCAACTTAAACTAATTCTTGTGGAGCACTAATAGAATTGTGGCCAAGGGCTGAAAGCAATAGGCATTCAACAGCCTTTTTTCATTTCGTGTCAAGATTTGTTTCTATTGAATGAGTATTTATTTTATAGCCCATTAAAGCAGCCATAATCATCAGAAAAGGGCCACATGAATTGTCTTTGTATCAGTAATGAGTTGTTTTGGAAAGCAACGTCAAACTATCCCGGCTGCCAGTAAAGAATGTGGCTAGTCTACTATTCTGGACATACAGTTCAATAACAAAGTTTTTTTTTAAATCATACATTATTTTATTGACAGGTGGAATGACCTTAAACGATTGAGTTCACCAGATGCTGTTTATTATTTTTGACAACTACAGCATTGCTAAGACCAGAGAAAAATTGTGATTACTGTTATTAACAACACTACTATTATATACAGGTTCATTACAGGATGCACACCCTCATGCACTTTATGACTCACTTCACATACTGTATATACTGCTTCTTAAATTTGTATTCAATGTAAATCCAGTTGGGGCATAATTGTCCAGTATGGGCATTATCCACAGGTATATTTGATTATGACCCATCTTGACATGTGGGTGTGAGAACAATCAACCATTTATTAAATTTTAAGCAGACCTTTCATTCTTACTGTTGATGGATAGAATGCAATAATAACAAACTGGTTACTGTGCAAAATTAGTTCCATGTTGTGGACACGGCAGATGAGTGATGAGGGAAATTGTAGCTCAAACAGACTACATCAAAATAATTGCCACACAAATAACATATAAAATTTTGCTGTATTTTCAGATTTCAACTCAGATCATATTGTGTTCTTGTATTATTGCCTGTCAGCAGTCTGCAGCCCAAGGGTTGAGAACTTCTGCATTTTAGAGGACCAGTGATCATTGCCTTCACCTTTATCTCTCACATTTTGTGAAATGTGTCACAAAGATGACTTTGTGGAGCACACAGCAGTACTCACAGTGAATTAGGTGAAAATTAGGAGTTAGAAGAACCACCTGAGATCAGGACTCCATCTTTACATCTCTGCATTGCCTGGGGCTCAGAACATTTTGTTACCATCACGACCCCCTGTGGAAAAACAGGAGAACCTTCAAGACACAAATCATTCTCAATGCACTTGTCTGGCAGATTCCAAACTATACCGAAGCTGTGGTCACATCACTGTTCAGAGTGCTCCACTAACTTCTGTCTGCACTTGAGGATGTTAAAAATTTCATGACACTGTACATCGATTTTGGAGCAAAACTCTTCTGTTCTGCCTTTAGCATCAACTATTTCAATCCAGACCCTTGAGTCACAGAAATGTCAAAAACCCATTTGTGCAAAGTGTACAAAATTAGAAACTTGTGAATAGTAACTGTAACACAACCGCCTTGATCAGAGACTCTAGCTGGGTCCAAATTTTGGGTGCTTAGCAATAGTATGGAACTTTTTCAGAACCAGTTGAACATTATGTTGAATCCCAGATAGTCACTGTTTTAACTAATTTTGAGACTATATTGCTTGAATAAATGTAAGTGGTGTTGGCTTCTAAACCTAATACTTGCCGCCTCAACCCTCTACCAGTTAAAATTTTCAAAGAGCTCTAGCTCGTTCTGGGCCTTACAATGCTGAATAACTTCACTTAAAATTAACTGGACAGAAATTTGCAATAACATCTTTTCTATGACCAGCAATGTAAACTTACAACTTATACAACACAAGACCATTTACAGGACCCATATTACACAAAGTAAAATGTTCAAAATGGGTTTCACTGACACAGACATCTGTTCACAATGCACTCTAGGGTGCACTGACAGTTACTTTCATGCTACTTGGACCTGCCAACCAGTTCATTCCCTCTGGATAGCAGTGACAGAGAAACTCTCCACCATCTTGGGCTGTAGAATCCCTCCTTCTCCATCACTTTGCTTACTTGGTAATCGACCACCTACCAATTAAATATAAAAACCTACTCCTCATTTCTCTAGCTATTGCCAAGAAAAAAATCTTTCAAAATTGGAAATAAAAAAAATCACTACACATAAACCACTGGACCAAACTTCTGACAGAATACATCACATTAGAGAAAATGGCATCCACTCACAAGAATAGTTTATCAGCTTTTTATGACACATGGAACCCATTTTTAACACATTTCAACTTGAATCAAATACCTGGGGCTGAGGTCACGCACATTCCCACCAACCTCTAGAAAAGTAACAAGCTGATTTTTTAATAGTACTGTTATCATCATTATTATTGGTAATTTTTTTTAATTTACTTCCCCTCCTTTTCCCTTTCTTGCATTTCATAGTCTGCATAAGTTGGAAATACCCACATTTCACACACTACAACCTTGTTAAACACTCTATATCCTTTTGTAATGACATGTAACTGTTGTCTTGTCTCCCATGTTCAGTACTGTTTTGTTAATGTGTTTGTTTCAATAAAACAAATAAATAAACTTAACATTTAAAACTTGCATTGTCCCCATTGCCCTCAACTTTCAGCTCTTTCAAAAGTGCTAGAAATAGTGGTGCACCAGCAGTTTCAGTCCACAGACATACGGAAATAGTGTAACCGGCGGGTTGGCCACGCCTATACCGCCAGGTGAGCAGTTTGCTGGGTTGATTATGAATATGAATACCACCCCTGGAGAAGCTGTTGCAATACGCAATTCCTGTGCTTGTGCTGGTTGTCGCTGTAATTGTTTTGAAGTGAATCTCCCTCTATTGATCTGTATTCTGCTTTCCCTTTGAGATTGTTTAGGGGATTATTGCATGCTCTCCAGGGGTGATAATTGATGTAAGCCTGATCCTGCAGAAGTTGGTGTCCATCGCACATGTTGTGCTAGGGTGACATGCAGCCAAGGAGTGATAGCCACTGCTGCTTTGCATTGCTTAGCTTTGTTTTGTGTGCTTTTAAGTTAAGAAGCTTACTCAGTATTATATCTCCTATTCATTGTATAGTACCCAAGTTTTATGGTGTATGAGCTGTATATAAATGGCTTGAGGTGCAGGGAGGCAAGACCCTCTTATGTTTGGTTTGGGTTTGGTATGGATTGATTGCTGTGATGTTTATTTATGGGTCTTTTCTAACCCGTAGACCTCTGACTATTTTTTTATTCCTGTTCTGTATTTATTGAGCGGGGAGTAACTTCTTCTTAAGCCTAGTATTTTAGCTTCTGGGGTTAGGCCTTTTTAAACATTGTTCCACTGTTAACTTATTTAGCGACTCAAATAAATCCTTATTTTTGTGGACAAACCCAGTGTCTCTGTGTGCTTGCAGACTTATCTGTGTGTGGTAACCCAGTACTTGTGGAATTTGTACGAATTTGACCTCTTGAAACATTAGGGATAATATTCTTTGAGAGCTACTAAAACTTAGTGTCTGGGTTGCATAAGCCTGTATATTGGCCTGGTCACAAGAGTAATCTTTTCTGACCTTTTCAGTCTGTTTTCAGAATGATCTTCTCCTTAACATGAATTCAGATTCCACCTTTGTCCTTTTCTTACTTGATGTCAGCACAGCTTTTGTCACCACAGATCACTGTATAATCCTAGGTCCCTGGTAGGCTAGTGGTTAAGGCACAGAGCTCTCACCACCTGGGTTCGAATCAGGGTTGCGTCAGGAAGGGCATCCGGCATACAACACGTGCCAAATGTCAACATGTGAGTCGTCAGTGTGACGATGCGCTGTGGTAACCCCTAAAAACAGGAAAAGCCGAAAGTGACTTTCTTTTATCATTGTATAATCCTAGACCAACTGGAAAACAAAGTTGACACCTCTGACTTGGCCCTCATGTGACTTAGACCTGTCAGGTTTGCCCGGCTGCACCTTCCTCTCTTCTCTCTTTCTCGCTCTAGTCTGCTCCTTCTCACTGACTCTCTTGATTAACACACCTGTCCTGATTTTCTGACACTCTTCAGCTGCGCCTCCTTTGTCACTCCCTATTTATACCCGGCTTTACCTTCACTCCCTTGCTGGTTCTTTCTATGTTGTTAGCCTTCTTTACATTACGTATTATACTATTTTTCTCCTGTGTTCACATATGTTATTAGTTCTAGCGTCTCCTGTTGTTTTACCTGGACCTCTCCTCTGGACCTTGGCTTCCTCAGCTCCACCAACCGCTTTCACAGGTCGATGCACAGTCTCCTCATTCATACCACTCTCTGTTACTCCTCAGTCTACCGGATCTCCACCTTGACCAGCTCTGGAGTGTCGCCTTCTCTTGCAGCCCAACCTCATCACTCCACGGACAATAACCCATTCACTAATGCTGGTCATCACCCGGTGATATTCATTCATTCATTCTACTGTTTGTATATAGTATTGCACCCCTGTTGTAGCACTGTTAATAAACCCACCTATTGCACCGAAGCCAGCCGCCTGGGTCTGTTCATTTCTGCTCGCTCACAATTGTGTCGAGCGATCCTAACAAGACCATGCTTATTTGAAAGAACACAGTCTGCTTCTTATAAAAATACTATAACAGTATTTTCTGATGTTAAATATGGAGTACCCCAGGGCTCTGTTCTTGGCATTCTGTTCTCTCTTTATGTTTCACCTCTTGGGCAAATTATATGTAGTCATGAAATTAATTTCAGCTGCTACACTGATGATACTAAGCTGGATATGCCTGTAAAAGCAAATGATCCTTGTAAAACTACAAAATTAAAGGCTTGTTTGTCTGCTGTGAGAAACTGGATGCCACAAAATTTTCTGCCCCTCAAGTCAGAGAAAACCGAGGTGCTGATCACTGGGCTGACGTAGACACCAGTTTGATCAGTTAACAAGTCTTGACAACTGAATAATTTCTCAAAGACTTGTTAAATAAAAAAAAAAACCCTGATCAGCAAAGTGCCCAGCCAATATTTCTACAAGTGATCTTCAAAAATGTGGAAACTATGCCCAGGAGCTTATTGCTTTGTGAAAGAAATTCATCTAGATGAATTATATTGTGGATCAAATTTCTTTGTTTCTCCATATTTCTGAATAATTATATCATATGCAGTACTTGCTCTGCTGCCACTAGTGTTATTTACAGGAGCAGAGTTACTTTATCTGCAGTGTCGATTTTGCCTTTATCAAGCACTTGTGTCACTAATGGATACAGTCAGAAGGATATTAGTTCACACCATTTACTGATGCTGATGTTACTGATACAGTATGTATAAATGTATAACAGAACCTTTGCCATTCAGATTAGGTTGAGGTTTGTGGGATAAGATGTTTCAAAGAACACTAATACAGTACATGGCCTTGGTCACAACATTTTATACCTGCAAACAGAAATGACACTTTAAAGAGTTCTGGGGTTTATCACACCTTGAGTTTTATTTTCACACCAGTGGCCTTCAATTCACAAGCATTCACTTGCTCAAACTATTGTCTGTAAATTGTCAAATGTTTTGGCAGCTTTGGTAGTTGGTCTGCAGCTAATGTGGACCTTAATTCTTTTGTCAAGAGTAAACACTGACCTTTGTAGCTGAAAAGGGATAATATCAGAATGCTCACAGCTTGTGGAAATTTCATTATGATGAGTGACATTCCCACTTTGTAGCTGAATTTGGAAGCCTCACAAAACTGTACCACTTGCAGATTTCAACAAAGCATATACTAGAGTGAAGGTACAACGATACAACTAGAGCATATAGATGAGATGACAGGCATAAGGAGGACGTACTCTGCCAGACTCACTCTGGCTCTGAAAGTGCACAGTCATCCATCACAAAGCAGGGCATGCTGTGACACATACAACAGCACTAACAACAACCTCTAACAAGGTGCACCACTGATAGAAAAAGATGCACAAGAATCCTCTGTCAAAATTAGCAACCATGAAGCCATTAGTCACAATGGAATAGGCCCTGCCCATTAGGTCCTACAAGTTAGTTCCCAGTAGTTTAATGTCCACTGCAGCCCTTGCTTAGTATTATGCTTGCTTATGATTTCTGATCATATTATTCTCTGTGTTCCAGAGAACCGTCAACTCTCTAATTACTCTTCAGAGCACTAAGGCCATGTTCATCCTTACCACTCATTCAAACAGGCTCAGTACAATGAATCAGTCACTGAGACATTTAGTCAGCTTATCCTTCAAGGCTACTTAATGCTGACCTCGTTTATGCAGAGTGACTTTAGCAGCAGCCTCTGTCATGGGACTGCAGTTACATTGATGTCCGATTCCCTGCTCTAGTTTTTTGTCTCCATATATCTTTCTCGCTCTGTCTCTCTCATAGCTTTCTTCTTCATATTTGACTCCCAGCAGCTTTCTCTCTCTATTAATTGTGTGGATGCTGATTCAGCATCCACAGTATGTTTTCCTGATATTTATTATGTTTAATGTATGTTTTCCTGGTCTTTATTATTATTAATGTATGGATGCTGATTCAGCATAATATGGATGCTGATTCAGCATTCATACTATGTTATCCTATCTCTTTATTATTCTGGTTTCTTCCATATGTTTTTTGGCACTTAACTACTTCAGCATACTTTCAGCTAGAACAACCAGGTATCAAAATGTTCAGCTCTTCAAGAATATTCATGCTTTTATTCAGAATTTTTCTAAACTTCATACTTTTGAAATATTTAGCTTTATTTTGAAAAATTCTCACCATTCAAATGAATGGGGAAATTCTACTTCAGCATACTTTAAGGTAGCAAAATGTTCAGCTCTTTAAGGACATTCATACTTTTATTCAGAATTTTTCTAAACTTTATGCTTTTGAAATATTTAGCTTTATTTTGAAAATTTTACCCCATTCAAATGAATAAATATTTAATTTCAGCATACTTTCAGCTATTTCAGGTATCAAAATGTTCAGCTCCTCAAGGACATTCATGCTTCCATTCAGAATTTTTCTAAACTTCATACCTTTGAAATATTTAGCTTTATCTTGAAAGGTTTGCCCTATTCAAATGAATGGGTAAATTCAAATTCAGCATATGTTCAACTATAAGAGCCATTCAGGTGTCAAAATGTTCAGCATTTTCAGGGGAATCCTTCAGCACTCAGCATCCACATGCATTTTCTTCAGACAATGCATTTCTCTAGTATTGTATAGTTCTCCCACACATTGTTTTTTTCTTTCCTCTCAAATGAAATCAAATTTGTATAGTGCCAAATCACAACAAAAGTCATCTCAGGACACTTTACAAAGTAAGGTCTAGACCTTATTGTTATCACTATTATTACAGAGGGAAAACCCAACAAATCCCCCTTGAGCAAGCATTTGGTGACAGTGGGGAGGAAAAACTCCCTTTAATGGAAGAAACCTCATTCTCACAACCAGCCAAGCAAAAAAAAAACAGGCAAAAACAGACAAGTATGTGTTAATCCAATGCTATCACCAGACATTAATGTTGATACTGGATGATACTTCAAAATCCCAGATTATGCTTGGTGGAATATACTTTTAATGTTCAGCACTAACATTTTAAAAACAATATTTGCAAAGTACTATGGTACAGTTAAGATTAGGCCACTAAAATATTGAGTTAGAATTAATGGAAGTTTGGGTTGGGGGAGACAGAAATAGACCTAAAGTACTACACTATCACCTTGACTTTCAAACTTTGTACAGTACCTACAGTACTTGTGCACTGGAAGTAAATTCTTCCTGTTGAACTGTTGTGTCAGGCCCTAAGGATCCAGACAACAATATCTTGGTCACAACACATGATCACAAATACGGTAAGTGAGGATGTTCACTGTAAATAAAGCATACCTGGGTTTTTCAAGTGGCATGGACATCCTGCAAGCCCCATAGAACAACTGCCAGCAGCTTCTCTGCCAAGAAGCTAGTGACTACATCACCAGTATGCCGTACTACCATTTACCAGTGAATCACTGTACTGGTTTTATTCCTGTTATCTGTCCATCACATTAACAGTGCATAATGATCTACTGAGGCATTCTGGGATTGGTGTCATAAGAACAAAGGTGGCGTTCACATGACTGATGAACCACTTGCTTCAAATGTTTTCATGCCATTAATTCTAAACATTTCCACTTTAGCTTTTTTATTGTTAAGCTACTGCCAGTAAAACCTAACTCACTCTGCACACATTTCAACATCCAGCAAATGGAGGTATGTGCCCTTTGAGCTGCGAAAGTGTTTTAATGTGAAACATCTGTAAGTGTTGAGCTTGAAAAAGAAGACAAAACAAGAAACTCTGATGTTCAGAATGGTGAGTATAACTCGACTCTGCTCGACACTGTGTGACAGCAAACCACACAGTGGCATGCTATGTAACAATCCTCTGTGTAAAATGAGAACATTTGCTGGCACAGGCACTTGACTGCAAGCAGTACAGCACAGTAAAAAATATTGTGGTTTCATGAATAACTGCATGCTCTGCTTTTTTTTTTTTTAGCTATTTCTTTATTTAAACATACCATTTCACCTCCAGCTTTTTCCCTCCATGACCCATTTGAGAGGTGCAGCAGTAGAGCCAAGCTCAGCTGGCTGCTTCCAGCTGATAGTGCAGTTACAGCCTGGCAGCTATATTGTTAATGGTTACCACTTAAAATTAGGAAGGCACCCAGCAGTGTGGTGTGATGTACTCTGTAATTACATGCAAACATTGGCTAACTGTAAAATGAAATGATAGGGGTTCCAGCTGCTGCTGAACTCAAATATAAATTACATTGAGTTGCAGAGCAGGCAAATGCTTTAAAAAAGCTTCAAGGAAAAAACTGGTTCTCTGGGAATCTGACTTTGTTGCACATTAAGTAGGATACATGTTTTGTTGATGATGGTAGAAGTAGACATGATTCAGAGTTGGGATTTTGCTGTCCTTTACTGAGACAAAAACTAAAACACTATATCACTTCACAACAGGAAGTTGGATTCGGTCAGTGAGCTTCTGAGACACTGGGCCATGCAGCAGGAGGTGTGACTCTACACATCTCTGCAGCCTATGTTATGGCTTTGGACTACTTCTGTCAGGTCCGCTCGGCCCAACCTGCCTCTCTTCTGCCTTACTCTCCTCTGTTCTCTTGACCTGCGGGATCTCGCACCTCAGCTGTGTGCATTCGGTAATTAGCGACTCATTTGTCGGTGCACACAGCTGGGGTGCATCCCGCTGATTGAATCCTTCCTTATTTATACCTCTGGCAGACAGCTCTGCTGTTGCCAGAGCATTGCTGGAGGTGCATTACCTTACCTAATGTGCATACCCTGTTGCAGCCATTATTTTGTGGTATGTATCATACGTATTATGTTTTCCACACTGACAGTTCCTGTGCTGTGGATATCCTTTTTGTTCGCCTCTCCCCTTAGTTAGCCTGTCTTTTCACCTGTCTGTCCTCATCCTCCTGCTCTCCTCATTCCTGCCCTCAGTTTGTCTGTTTACCTGTTTGTCCTGTTCTCCTTCACCATCTCTGCCCTGCTTTGCTGTTTTATGTACATGGACTATGATATGTGTTTTGTTTTGTTACTCTGTCCTACGTTGTATTTTCCCCCATTAAACCACCTTTTTTCCACTAGCACCTGGGTCTGCAAATTGAGTCCTACCTCTGTTCTCCCTCACCCTCCTGGTGAGGGGGACTAAACCGTAACAACTTCCTGTTATGTGCTTTTATTTTGAAAGCATTTCATGTTCCATATCTTCTCGCCTGCCTCAGCTTTACTCATTCCACTGATTACCACTCATCACCTTCACCTGTTGCTCATTGGCTGGATGTCTCAGCCCTTATATTCTCCTCACTTAGTTTGCTGGTTCATCTGTGTACACACCCTGCATTGCTCCTGTCATTCCTGCCTCTTTGGGAATACCGTTAGTTTACTACCTTGGATTTTTGGTTGGTTAGTTTTGTTACATGCTCCTTGACTGTGCTGTTTAGTTGTTAGTTTTCTTTAGGTGCCTTTGTGTTGCTATTGTCAGGTTGAGCTCTTCAGTTTATCTATTTCTTTTGTTTCGTATCAGTTGTATTAAATTTGATTGGTAACGAAACATCTGTATTCGGGTCATCCCCTATCCTGAATCCTGACAGGCTATGGTTATCCATAACACCCTTCTCTGCTTTAATTCACATTAGGGTTTCCAGTTACAGTGCTGGCCAAAGATTTTAAGGCTCTTTAGATACCGCTTAATCCCTTAACAGGGTCACGGGCTGGAGCCAATCCCAGCCGGCAATTGGGTGAAGGCGGGGTACACCCTGGACAGGTCACCAATCCATCGCAGAGCTAACACATAGACGAACAACCACACATACACGCACGCACGCACTCCTATGGGCAATTTAGAGACACCAATCAACCTAAGCTGCATGTCTTTGGTCAGTGGGGCACCCAGAGAGAACCCACGCAAGCACGGGGAGAACATGCAAACTCCACACAGAAAGGTCCCAGGTGGGGCCCGAACCCAGAACCTTCTCGCTGTGAGGCAACGGCGCTAACCACTGTGCCACCGTGCTGCCCCTGCGCTTTAGATTTTTAAATTAATAACCATTACCCAGTTTCATCACAAAGGCAGGTGAGTTCGTTCTCAACACTCACTCCAAAAACCAGCTAAAACAATGTTATCTTCGGACAGAGAAGATTTAGAGACTGGGTCTGTGCATTCACGTTCATCAGCCAGATCGTCTAAACGCTCTCAGAAATCATCTGCCTGCCTAAGTGTTGTAGAAGCTCGTGCTAAAGCCAAAGCTGCTAGAGCGAGAGCAGCATATGCACAGAAGGAAACAAAAGTTAAAGTGAAGCAAGCGAAGCTCAAAGTGGAGGAGACAAGGCTAGCGGCCACACTAGAGGCACCCAGACATGAAAGAGAAGCCGAGGCAGCTATGGCAGAGGCAGTTATATTCGAAGCAGCAGTTGATGTGCAGTCTGCCTGATAATCCTCTGAATAGATCGAAAAAATATGTTCAGGAGCAGATGGTCTACCTAGAGGATAGTCAGCCCTTAATTAATGAAGGTGATCCACACTCTGATGTCATGACTGAGTTACCTCTCTGTAACAGGGATACAAAAGCTGATGAAAACTCCTTAGCTTACAGAGCAGCACCTCAGGCCATACAGCCGCAACAACTCTCTCACTCCAATGCCTTCATTAGAACAGAAGAGGGAGCTTGTGGAAAGCAAAAGGTGAATTATTCTCCAATCTTTAAACCAGACAGTTCATACTCACCTATGCAGCCTATCCATTACATGGAGAGTGACACCTTTACTGCTGATGTTGTCATGATTCGGATCCTAGTGGGAGGACGCTACCAGATTGTTCTAGACCCCAGCTCTGACTTTCCAGCATTATATTCGGTTTTTGGTATTTGTGTTTCTGACTCGGACTGTTTTTTGGATTACCCTGTTCTGCCTTGCCCTCTTATTTCGGACTGCTTATGTGTATCGGCTTATCGGACTTTCCCTCCCTACGGACTACACACTTTGGATTCCCTTGGATGTACGTGTTTGCTGGCTCTGACCTGGGACCGATACTGACCGTGAGTTTTTGTTTCCATCGTGTCTTGTATGGTTTTGTTGTTTAGTTTTAGTTCTCTTAATAAAGAGACGGATTTGTTTAACACTTCCTCGTCTGGCCATTTAATTGAGTTCACAACACTTTTCGGTCGCATTACGCGTGCCGTTTCTGACAGATGTTGGAGCCAAACACAGACTTTCACATCCACCAGACACTAGTGCGATAGATTTGGCTAGATTCCTGGCTCGATGTGACCTGTTGACAGCTGGACTGGTGAAATTTGATGACAAACCAGAACACTATCTGTCGTGGAAATCCACATTTTCTAATGCTATAGAGGGACTGAAACCAAGTGAGGAGCTTGACCTCCTTATTAAATGGCTCGGGCCAGACTCTTCTGAGCATGTGCACGAATGAGAAGGAATAAAATAGCATTTAGTGCAATACGTGTGTGGATGGGTTATCTGTCTGCCTAGCGAAGGATTCTTCAGAACGCTCCCAAGCAAGGGCAGAACAGACAGTGTCACAAACAGATACTGTTTGCCCATTCAGTTTAGAGGAGAACGTCAGACTTCAGTCCACTTTGTAAAGATAGTTCACTGAGAGCTTGTTCTATTAGCATTTGACCTTCTCTATGATGAGGTGGCGCATGAGCAGTGCAGCTCAGCAATTAAGTCAAATGAGGCATATTTAAACTCAATGAATGAAATAAACGGTTTCCACTGCAGTCACACAGAAGACTATCTGTGTCTATCCTCCAATAATAAGCTCCAGGCTATTTTAAGATGGCGAGAAAAGGGGATGCAGAGCAACTCTTTTGAATACAAACAAAAACAGTTTGAGCTGATGTAATCCAAGGTCTCTTTGGGAGACAGTACAAGTTTAAGAATGTTTTGATTGAACCATGGAAAAAATGTGAGGTGAGGCAGATGATAAATGTTAATTTGGCTGTGTGATATGAGTGTAAAGAGACAGCTCTGACAATCCAATGAGTAAAACTCCCACGGGTTTCTCTCTCATGCCTTATATCAATCTGCATCAGCAACAGGGGCCTGTGTCAGCCACTTGGCTAAGTGGAAGAAAAACACAGGGGTGAAGAAGCACAGACCTCCATGTGTCTTTGATGCATAAAACATGATGAGTTCAATTCCCATCTCTGCTTTCATTAACTTAATCAACATGCCAGGAAATGAATAAAATATTTGATGAGAAAACACAAAGTGAAAACAACAGGAAATGACTTCCTATAGTGGATGTGCATGTACGTGCTGGTTGGGGACCTTTCTGACACTGAAAGGAGCTTTTTTTTTTTCTTCACTCCACACAAACTGCAGCCTAAAGGTCAGAGCTCTAGGCTCATGAATGGAAGGTTGCCAGTGAGTGTTTGAGAAAGTAGCAAATGACTCAGGCAGCCCTCTTCTTATCCATCAGCCATCCACACATGCACTTAACCTCCAGCTGCTCCAGGGAGGCTGTGGCAGGACTAGGCAGATGTCAATGTATCATTCTGTAGAAGCCCAGAGCACCTGTAGAGCAGCAGGCGTGCATAGTAGAGGTGGAATTATGCTTCTCCAAAGATGCACATGAACACTTAAGCAGACCTATGCATAAAAGAGTGTTACAGGTAACAGTAGGTTGCACAGGAGCTGATGTAGACATCTCCAAAATCTCAACATGCTATGTCAACCTGCATGACATCAAGCAAGCTGATTAGTTGATCCCACTTTGTCTTCCGATGAGGAAGCAGAGGCTGAGGGCTCAGAGGTGGACTCGTCCATCACCCAAGCTGAAGTCACTGAGGTAGTCAAGCTTCTCGGTGGCAAGGCACTGGGAGTGGATGAGATCCGCCCTGAGTACCTTAAGTCTCTGGATGTTGTGGGTCTGTCTTGGTTGACACGCCTCTGCAACATCGCATGGCGGTCGGGGACAGAAAAATTTGAATAGAAGCATGAATGTCCTTGAAGAACTGAATATTTTGATGCCTGAAATAGTTGGAAGTTGCTGAAGTTGAATTTTCTCATTCATTGAATGGGGCAAAACTTTCAAAATAAAGCTAACTATTTCAAAGTTAATGAAGTTTGGAAAAATTTTGAATACAAGCATGAATGTCCTTGAAGAGCTGAACATTTTGATTCCTGAAACAGCTGAATGTATGCTGAAGTAGAATTTTTTTTATCCATTTGAATGGGAAAATGGGCAAAATTTTCAGAATAAAACTAAATATTTTAAAATATATGTAGTTTAGAAAAATCCTGAATAGAAGGATGAATGTCCTTGAAGAGCTGAAAATTTTGATACCTGAATTCCTTTTCTACCTGCTGAAGTAGACAGGACAAACTAGCTGACAGTAACAAGGAGCAAATCTCGGATCTTTGACAGGAACTGAACATTCAATTGTTAAACTGTTTAAATTGAATCTGTTTCTGAATAGTTCAGGGCTGTTGTTTTGAAGGCAGACCTGTTTGTGTGGTACCATGTTAATTTTATTATTTCTGTTTTAAGCGAGTAGCTTTTAATTTATTTTAATATGGTAATATTAGGCCGCTCTTATCCACACTCCAGCTTAGAAAGTGTACCTAAAGCTGTTTGCCAACCGCCATTGAATGACCGAAGAAAAAGAAGAAGAGGAAGAAGACACGTGTGTGTAAACTCACCCAGCAACAGATTATGTCACACGGAGTGCACCAGTGCCGGGAAGATTCGTCCAGCAAGAATTCCAAATCATATGTATATATATATACAGTATATATTTAAAAACAAATTTGTTGCCAGTTAAACGAAAAGAACGTGGCTTATTTGTCAAACTCAGTGCCATTAATCAAATAATTAGGGGAAGAATTCAGTTTTAGCTACTACTTTTACACTGATTGTCGGGGAACGGTAGGTAATATTTTTGTGTTTAAAAAGTAATAAATTCAAATAGTTATAGAATATAGAAATTTCTATAATATAAAAATTTTATATACATATAACAACAAGCGGAGTGCCATTAAACTAATTAGTTGGGGAAGATTTGGGTGGAAAGTACTACTTTTTAATTTTCCACTGATTATGGCAGAACGAATTGTGTGTGTATGTCATCTCCTGCTGGCATTCAAATGCTCTGCCACTGACGCCTAAATAAAAGCCACTTCAGGCCACTGCCACTTCATGTCTATGTGGTGGATCTTAAAGACCAGTCCAGGGTGCTGGCATGGCACTTTGGGGAGAATACATGCAAGCCAGCACTAACCAAATATAATAACATTGCTGCAATTTGTGATGGAAACTCTGTTTCCAAAATAACATTGTATGAGGATTTTGCTGGCAAAGTAGTAGCTGGGAACAGCTATATGATCAAGGGCCACACACTAAGGGGGCAGTCACCCCCTTATTCAATAAGATATAATCAAAAGCACCCAGTTTTTCCATAGTAGCCCCGTGGTGGTTGCGGAGCATTTGACAAAGGAGGGACAGCAGCTGCTGCAACCTCTTTCTGTCCTGATCCCCCTGAGCAGCTGGAGGGATGTCCAGGGGCTGATGACAGTGGAAGGGGAAGTTGTAGAGGTAAGTAGGGTTGCCACAGACAGTCACATCTGTCACACATTCTACTCCACTCTGGAATGTCAATTCAGACCAGCACAAATGGGAGACATCTCCCGGCTGGTGTTATGTTACTGTTATTTTCAGTGTACTGTGCTAATCCTGACCTAATAAATGGTTGCACACTTAAACATACTGTAACAAAAAAAACAAAAAGTGATACACATGACATGAATTAGAAAAGCAAAAAGTAGGAGCTGCATTGGTTGTGTACGAGAATTTATTTTTAAATGTCCGAACACCAGACAGATGTTATAGCCTTGAAGGATAAGGCCCGTGCTGCGTTGATATCTGTTGGTCCGTAAAGGTGTTTTCCCTAACCTTATTCTAACCATAGTGCTAGAAATTAACCCAATTCTTTTGTTGGAAGCACGAGAAGTGAAGACAGGAGAGGACTGTTTAAAATCAACAAAAAGTTTACTGAAAGTCTGATCACAGGTAGGCCTTACAGCGCTGGGATCAGAAAGATAGAGCTCCCACAGGAGTTCCATCCTCTGAACCCGGAATTAAGTTCTTACAATACATTACATCTTCTTGGGCTGCTCCGCCCTGGACAGGGGTGCAACCTTCAATAGTTTGTGATCCTATTGGTCATTTGGTGTGAGCCGGAGCTCACATTTCCATGTTGGAATATTGTAAATCCAGGTATGTGTGTTTGTCTCAGGTTGTAGCCTCCGGCCTCTGCAGGACATCCCAAGACAAAGCAAAGCTTGGGATATGCTAAGTGGGTCGAGGTGTGAGTGTAAAACAGGCCTTTGCTAAAATGTAAATAGACTGTCTGTCTGGTCACAAGGAGATGCAGACATCCTCCCTCAACAGAAGTTGCAGTATTCAAAGTAAGCAGATTCTACTTGATTCTCATCAATACAATTGTACGATATATAAGCAAGTGTAACCCAGTGCTAAGAGCAGTTGGGGCCCTGTATGGCTGCTAGTTTCACAGTATGATTGGGAACTAGTATAGGTTGGAAGCGGGTTCACTGGGAAATCATTGGGAGGCGTTGAAAAGTGCTGAGAGCACCGGTACAATTACAACATTGTGTTTTGTGACAATGCGTGCAGCCAACCAGATGAATTGTTATTCTCTCACATTAACCAATAAGGTTAATTGTCCCTCCTTGGAGACCGAACATCCTGTTCGCGCTCTGGACATTGTATCAGATGCTTAAGAGCCGCATTTGGTTGCAACACACCAAGCTTAAGAACTGTGTGAAACGGAGGTATTGAGCTGAGGGAAAGCTGTGCGCCAACGGAGAACTGGGAACCCACACCGTTGCCTTTGCCTTGCATTGGTTATTTTGGTTGGATTCAAATCGAAGCTGCTCTACAACAGCAAGAACAGACCTCTCCAGTACTGGATGGGAGCCCTGCCCAAGGAATCGAACAAAGTGGTAACTAGTGACCGAACTGGTCACAAGACATTGAACTGAAAAGGACATTGAACAAAGACATTGAACTGAAAAAGACATTGAGCTGACCTGGGACTTGAATCGACTTTATATACACTGCAAAAGGGACTGAACTGGACCTCTTTATTTTGTTTGTATGCGCGCTCACCCTTGGTTAATGTTATTTTCCTAAATGCATGTAACTTTACGCCCATTTACAACATCTGCACTAAATTCAACTGTTTTACTACAAGTTGTGTTGATTGTCTCACTGTGGTTGTTCACCTCTCGGCTCCTACGAGTCTAGAATCTTCTGATCTGGTCCAAGCCCTTTCCTTTGTATGGGTCTTCCTGGCATAGCTAATTCACAGTGCTTAGTCACTGGGTATAGGGGGATAATAGATAATATGTGCACACCAACAGAGGGCTACACAAGGAAAATAAATGTATTAAGAATAACCAAAGCTCAGTAGTTTGGGACAATCATCAATACAGCTGTAATATGTATAAAGAAGGAAAATAAAGTTATGAAAGGTAACTAAAGGTATGAAAAGTAGCTAAAGCTGATAAAGTAACTAGAGTGTATAAGACTCAAATCTTACAATAGCCACTGTTGCGATGCTACTAAAAACAGTTTTAGTACTATTTTCACCAACCTCTATACAGAGGCTAAAACCAACAGTGACCCGTGGTTTTTAACTCCTTACTCATGGTTAATGTCTGTAAACTGTCAGTCCTGGATCAGCTTGTTCATCTGTGCAATAGAGCTCTGTTGTTGTTCAAAAACTATTAAAACACAGGGAAGCATGCCGCTGCACAGGGTGACACGTTTCTTTCATTATGAAATTCCAGAACCAGCAATATTGCTAATGAAGAAATACGTCACCCAGTACAGTGGAATGTTTCACTGTTCTGTTGTTAATCAATGGAGGTGTATGGCACAAACAAGCTAATCCAGGACTGACACTAATGGGCAATTGAGTCAATTAATCATCAGTTTCAGTTTCTATATGCGGAGTAATGAAAATACAGTTAATATAGAAAATGACTTACCTTATCCTGTAAGACTCGTAGCCTACTTAAGATTTATTGTACAGTCATACCTCTTTGGAAACAGATGATCTGATGCTATAAGAAATACAAGTTTTCGGTATAAAACGTAATTAACACATCAATCCACCTTGTTCAGGTAGCAGCAGTGAAAGACGTTCCCTCAGGAAAAGAACGTGTCCCCCTACAAAACATAATCTTGAAGAAGGTGAGTTGTCCATTGAAATATACATTTTTCGGTTATTAATCTTAAAATATTAGTATTTTAATATACAAATGAGGTTATTTTTCCTGATACATTTAGGCTACAGAATTTATGCAAATGCATTAATAAAAATTAAGTTTTAAATTACTGAATACTACATGTACATTGTTAGACTTGTTTGTTCTACAGGACAAAATCCATGTGGCCCTGTCACTTTGGAAGGAGGCAGCAATTGTAGACATTCAGCTGGTTTCTGTCATCAAAATCTCACATTTGAAATGTCACAAGTCAGACTATGGGCAGAACCTGCAATCTACAATTTACACAAAGCTTGAGGTAAGCCTACTTAAAAACAAAAAGAACAAAGGCCTTGTGACTAAGATTAATTTTTGGCTAATTTTAAAAGCATCACATAAAATTAGATATCAGTGTCTAAGAATAATTACATAAACATTAAAATAGCAAAAAGTGACATTTGTGCAGTGAAATATGTAAATGTGCTTAGCAACATGGAGAAACAACATAACTGACATTTGCTCATAACCATGGTACAATCATGACCAAAAATGTCGGCTCTTCTGCATTTCTGTCAGATAACGCATCACTTCTCTAAGAAAATTGCTGCAATCAAAAATTCTTTGGTATTCTCATGTTTATTTCTTTGTTTGCACTGGAAAAAACACAAAATAGCATAGGAAAAAAGCCCAATCTCATACATTCCACAGAGAAATTCAAAAATGGACCAGACAGAATTATTGAGACCTTCAGCTTTGTATATGGTAGCACACCCTCTGGACAAAATAACTGAAATCAGTTATTCCTGTAATACTTCCTGTAGATTAGCTACAGCACCATGGGCTGTAAACCTCTTGACAATGTTGCATATAGTGGACACAGATCTCTGGAGATGGACTTGTAGATTGTCCAGGCTTTTCCAGTATTGTGGGTCGCAGATTCTCAGCCAAATCTGGTCCACATGACACAAAGGTTGTCAACTTTTCTCGCCTAGGTCATTACCTCATAGTTACCTCTAATGAGCTAATGATCCATTATCCATGATCAGCTCAGCAATATACACTCACCGGCCACTTTATTAGGTATGCCTGTACAATTGTATGCACTTCAGTGCAACACTTCCACCTTAACATTTCTGTTTATGAAGATCACAATGTTTCATTTTTTGGTGAGTAGCATGTCTGTAGCCGAGGAGGACAAAACTATAAAGATACCACAAAATTTAATGGTGTCTTTATATTTTTGTCCTACCCAACCACATACATGAGGGGGTCAGAATATTAGGAACACCTAATATAATGTGGTCCAGTATAACACCACCTTTGACAATGAGCTCAATAATAAACATATAATTAAATTTACACATTTATGACAATTTCACCAGAAACAGAACCTTTTTTGAGCTTTATAAACACAGATGTTAAGGTGTAAGTGAAGTCAATGCAAATGTACAGGTGTGACTATTAAATTGGCCGGTGAGTGTAAATAAGATATAAGCTACAAACATGATAGTTGTACAGGACCACTGGCACTCCTGGACTCCTGCATCAATGCATTTTTTTTAACATATCCTATAACCGCTGTAAAATTAAATCCTGGACTTTGTTGCCTTACCCTTTTCTTCATATCATGCATATCTTGAACAGATGGGATGTGTGTTCATATGAAGTACACTAAAGCTCTTGAGGTTTTTTTCAAATTGACATGAAATAAGTTATTTTGTAAAAATCTAATTTAACTTAAGCTCCTTTTTATTACTTTTAAACTCAACTGGAGGGTTTCTTTGATTTTCAACCATGACCAGATCTCAGAAATGACTTCAAATAGAACTGTTACAATGATAAAAACAGAGACTACAATAATTGTAAAGATTTATGTTTAGGCAACTGGTATCTTTTAGGTCCAGTAATATATATTTATATATTCACACAGACACGTGTTAAATTATTTAAAATAAAGCTTTTCTGCTTTTCACCTTGTTTTTCATTTCTCATACCCTGCAGTTACCCATAATGATGCTAAGAAGGTGCAAAAAATTGAATCAATGTTGGTGGTCACACCAAATCATATTCTCATAAAGATCAGTAACATTATAATGTTACCGAACTGTTACTGCAAATCTAGAAGCATCATCTCATCAGACACCTGACTACCAGAATTGTGTTTTGATTTTGAATACAAGGCTTTACACAAATATACTGTATATATAAAAGGGTTTAGGGAATTCGCATTGCTTCTAACATTAAAAATATAACCATTGTAAAATTCGGTTGCTGGTTGCTTTGTTGGTAAGTTCAAACATTTGAGGATAAGGACAGATAATAGATTTCTTGTGATAACTTGTGAGTAGGTGAAAAATATTTACACTGTAAATTGTTTTCTAGTCTAAATTTACAATTTTGCACACTAGTAAATACCACTGGATTTAATACAATTAATTGTGTGTGAAGTTTCAGAGACATTTCTTAAACTTTAAATACTGTTTCTTAGTTACAGGTGCTTTAGATTACTAGTCAAATAAAAAAAAAATATTTATCTTCTAAACTTAAGTCTTTGCATTAACTGAAATCCACAGTAGTTCATACAGTGTGGAGTTCTTATAGAGACTGATTTATAATTTAACTTGAACAGATACTGAAACCACTTTAAAATTATTTTGTTGTTTACTGGTGAGAATTTAAATACAGTATTTACACTAACCATTTGAATGGCACTGGTCATATTTAAGGTTTACTTTGACAATTTCTTTGACATTTTTATAGAACATTTTTACTCTTACAGGGTATATACTTAAGTCAATCCAGTGTTGATTCAGCAGTCCCAAGTGCTTTGGATTGCTTAAAAATAAATGAAAAGCTTGAAAATTTTCTATATTTAGTGTGATTTATAATTGGACTCAAAGCTATTTGAAAAAATACTTTATTGTTGCATTGTAATTTGCGTAATTTATCTGTGGAGTTTATTCCTTCAACTGCAGCTTCACATTTAATATTTTTCTGGCAGATTTTAAATAACTGACAAAGCAGTTTGTTGTATTTAGTAAGAGCAACTTTATGATTTTGTTTGATTCATAATTTTGGTGTGATTGTAATTAAATCTACAATAAATAGCCATCAATTTCAGACAAACTATAATTTTGTTTGCGATTTTTGAACATAACAATGGCAGGGAAGGGAAAAGGTTGCAAGCTGCGAAGCTCTGCTGGCCGAGGATGACTGACATTCGGTGTACAGCAACACGTGAACCAGCAGAAAGTCTTCAGAGCTCTACAGAGGTAAATGTGCCTGCAGAGTCTACTGCTGAAGGTGTACAACAGGGACATCATAAAGTTTCACCTATATGAAAAGGTATCATATGCTGACATTGCAAATCCTTCTTATGGCTACCAGGTAAACCACATAAATACAACCAATGTGTCTCAGGTTTCCTATGCAGACGTAGGGAAAATGGGACACCATAGTAATGCCCCAGGTCCTTCTCATGCAGACTGTGCAAACACAGCTGATGAACCCTATGAAACACATGTTTGTGCATCCTACAGCCAGGCTTCTCAGAAATATGAGGAATCCAGAAATCGACAGTGCACCTGTAACTCACTAACCTTTCAACCAGAGCAGACCTTGGCCTTGTCTTGGATCAAGGTAATGTAATGTACAACACTGCAAAGCACAACGTTATGTGCATGACAAAGCATTCAGGCTTAGACACAGACAACTCATGAAACAACTAATGAGAGACAGATATAGAAACAACCTTGCCTTTAGGAGTATGCATAAAATAAGATGTGCCATGAAAATAATAACGAAATACAGACAGATGAATAAACATACACATCAAGCTGACAACAGTGAGATCAAAGAGGCTATATCTGTTTTCAAATCCCAAATAACGACCAGCCCCACTTATGTGTGCACACTTTGTCACAAAGCATCATTTCCTAACTAAGTACGTCCCTATATAAGTTACACCAAACACCCCAAAATGGGGCAAAATGTGCCATGCCTCACAGGAAGATATGCTCACATTTGTAATGATGAGTGCAGAAATCAAGAACAATGCAATGTGCCTGATGAGAGAAGTAGAGAGTGGATTTCTTACACCTGCCACGATCATCTTACAAACGGATGTAGCCAACAACTTGGAGCTTGCTGAAATTCCACCAGAACTGTCTGATCTCAACATTTTGGACTGGCACTTAGTCAACAGGTGTATAGCCTTTACTAAAATTGTACCTATTCCTCATGTCAGACAGGCATCAATACATGGTAATGTGGTTTGTGTCCCATCTGAGGTGCAGGAAATAGTCAGTGCTTTACTCAGACTGAGAAGTGAGTCTCAAGTCCTGAGAGTAAAATTAAAGAGACGATTATGCTACAGAGGTCATCTGCTGTTCCAGACTGTAACCTGGTCCGAACTTATATGAGCTCTATACAAACTCAAGCGCATTCATCCACAGTATGCAGACATAAGTATTAGGGATGAGGCAGAGATGTGTGATCCAACACTCCCTGATGAGGAAGATGAGGATGAATGGTCAATGAATTACAATGAATATGATCTCATAGAAATAGATAAATGTGAAAGCCATGCACTTTGTGAGACAGAAACTAGTCCTGAAAGTGAGGAACAAAACACTGATGTGTTATCAGATGATGAGGATCAACCTGAGCAGCAGAGAGATGACAGAGAACAGGAGGGTGACATGCCTAATGGAGGTTATGCTTTAGAATCATGCCTTCAGCCACCTGACATTTCAGAAGAGATATTATCATTTCATGAAGGCATCTATTCTGTTGCCCCAGCTGAAAGAAACAATCCTGTCAGCTTTTTCAAAACACCTCACCTGGAAGCCATGGCTTTTTCTGTGCAGTTCCCTACAGGTCAGAACACACTGGATGAAAAGAGACGTATTAAATTATCACCTAGCCATTATTTCAAATCTAGACTCTTTTGTATTGATCATCACTTTGCCAGAGACATAAACTACTTGTTCTTTGCACAGTTTGTAACTGAAACACACTTGGCCACTTCCAGCATGACTGTACAGTTATGTAAAGGAAAGACAGACCAGAGGTGGACGCAAAATAACCTCAGGAATGTTGTAAGATAAAAGGGACGTTGAGAGACTGGTGCGCAATAAAGATGCTGTCAGATTTATACAACCGCTTCGTGGTACACCAGCCTATTGGGAGAAAACAACAAGAGATCCTTTTGCTATGAACTTGACTGGGCAGCAAAGTGTGACATCTTGCAAAGCAATCCAGTGACAACAATGCATAAACGTCTTGAGGTATTATTCAGAGATTTGATTTTGTCTCCTGCACAGCCCCCTGGTGAAGTTGTTGACTACTTTTACAGATTAGAGTTCCAAAATTGAGGTTCACCTCACATCCATTGTCTGATTTGGGTACATGGATCACCTGTTTTTGGTGAAGATGATGCAACTGTGTGTAATTTTGTGTCCAAATACATCACAGGTCAGCTGCCTGACCCACATACACAACCTGATCTGTACAAGTAAGTGAAAGAAGTGCAAATACGCAGCAAAAACCACTCAAGGACATGTTTAAGAAGTGTCAGTTCTGGCTGCAGATTTGGATTCCCCAAACCACCTGCCGGAAAGACAATAATAACCAGACCTGCTGAGAAAGCTGATGAACTGCAAATGGAAGCAGCAAAGAAAAAGCTCAGACCACTGAACCTGTTGTTAAATGAACCTGAAACTGCCTCTCTAAGTTTGCCGCAACTTCTAGCGCAGTGCAATTCAACACTGAGAGAATATGAACAGTGCCTGAATGTCAAACAAATCCAGTGCAGTGATCCTGAAATGTGACCCTAAAGACTGCTGGGTGAATGGATATAATCCTCATCTGATTGAAGCTTGGGATGCTAACATTGATGTGAAATATATTCTCAATGCGTATTCATGCATCATGTACCTGACCAGCTACATCACCAAAAAAGAACATGGACTGTCTGAGTACCTTAAAACAGTCATTCAGAGCGCCCATATGGAAAATGCCAATGAATGTGAGGAGATGAGGGCTGTCATGCAAGCTTACTCCAAAAAGAGAATGATCAGTGCTCAGGAGTGTGTGACTCTTGCATGTGGTATTAATACAAAAAAGTGCTCACGTGGTGTCGTATTCATACCGACAGATGACAATGCAGTGAAAATGAGTTGTCCTATGTCCTACCTGGAAAACACAACGCCAGAATGTTCAAATGTGTGGATGATGTTGCTGACTGACAGATACAAATGCAGACCTGAAACACCAGATTTTGAGGCAATGTGCCTGGCTGATTTTGCAGCTACGTGCAGGTTTGTCTATGGCCAACAGAGAAAAGGTAAAGATGTTTTGCCCCTCCTGAATGAGATGGGATTTGTTCAGAGGAGAAAAAATGGTAAGCCTGCTATTGTCAGATTTCACTGCCTCTCACAGGAAAAATGTCCTGAGCAATATTATGGCAACTTACTAAAAATATACCTTCCTTTCCCATCAGAGCAGGAACTGAAAAGACAATACTTACCCATATATGAGCCCTTCTACAACAGTGGCTGGGTGCAGTTACCATGTTCTGACCATGCTGAGTGTCAAAGAAATTGTCAAACATAACAAAAAGAAATATGAAAAGAACAGTGAAGACATTGAGGAAGCTGTCGAAGAATATGAACAAAACACAGGCATGATTGATGAGTGGTCTAACCTGGCACCAGAATCAGAATTAGTGAGGCTTGAATGTGATGAGGAACTGCAAGCAAGAGAGCCAGATAATGAAAATGTACCAGACTACAATCGTCAGGTTAATGCTGTAACAGAGGCCAGAGCAATTGGAGAGCCCCCCTGTTACTGATCCCTCTGTGCTGCGCCAAATGTATCAGAATCTAAACCACAAGCAAGCCTATGTGTTCTATACCATTAGAAACTGGTGCATAAAGCGTGTCTGTGGGCTGAATCCAGACCAGTTTTTCTTTTACATCAATGGCAGTGCTGGACATGCTGAGTACACTGCCATTTGCAGCCCCACTATCCTGTTGACTGCTTTCAAAGGAACTGCATCCTTTAATATATCAGGCACAACACTGCACTCTCTCCTCAAGCTGCCAATAAGCCTGAAACCACCATTTCAAGGACTAGGTAACCAGCTGGATGAAGTCAGAGCAGAACTTTTAAATGCTGAAATACTTATCATAGACGACGTGTCCATGGTGTCAAAGCAGCTTTTGCCTATGTGGATGTGAGACTCAAACAGATCAAAGGCAGTCACAGACCCTTTGGAGGCATGTCAGTATTAGCTGTTGGAGACATATCAGCTACCACCAGTGTGACAGTCTAAACCTCTCTGTTTACATGACCCATGTGAGATCAACTTATGGCAACAACATTTTCAGATGATCACGCTGACTGAGATCATGTGCCAGAAAAATGATGTTGCCTTTGCAGAGATGCTGAGTAGGATCCGTGTGAAAAAAAAGTTTGATCAGTTGTCTGAAGCAGACCGAGCACTGCTTTCACAAACCATCACTGAGCCAGAACTTTGTCCAGTTGATATCCTGCACATTTTTGCAACTAATAAACAGGTACATAAACACAACACAGCAACACTGGCTCTGCTTCATGTGCATATCATTAACATTGACACTGATAATTATAAAAAGGACCCATGAACTGGCAAAATGTCACGACAAGGTAAACCATTTCAAGGAAGCAGAAATTAATTACCGGACACACTGCAGGTTGCTGAGGGTGCTCGTGTTATGCTCACCAGAAACCTCAGTGTTTCCCAAGGATTAGTAAATGGTTCATTTGCTACTCTAGTCAAGGTGGTAACCTCTGAATAAAATGACTGTGCACATGTGTAGTGGTTAGAAATAAACCAGATTCCAGAAGTGATATGTAATAGAACAGTATGTAGTTCATATAGACAATATTTGTACTAGTTGTGTGAGGGAGAGCTGAGTGGTTATGGGTTCATTAAGTTCATGTGAGTTGGACAATGGGCTTATGTAAGTGGTCAAGATGTTTCCTGTTTTTGAAGTACATCTCAGGGTGTTGTCTCCCGAAACTGGAGACAGGAAGCTAGGTTCAGAAATTGACGCAACAGCATAAGGGAAGCTGCTGATAAAAGGAGTGAGCCTGAAGGAGAGAAGAGGACAATGTTAATGGGACAGTAAACCGTGTACTTTGTGGGGATGCTGACCCAGCCGGCTGGGGGGACGCTGAATTAAGACTGACTACTGACTGTGGGCTAACAACAACTGACTGGCGCTCTGACAATCTTCTCATGCTTTATCTATCACATTGCAAGAGGAGAGTCTCTGTTCTCTGATCTCTGTTCTCTGTTCCCTAACTACAAGATTATGTGTTTAAATACTACTCTATTCAGAATAATTGTAATATTAAATGATCCTTTAAATTGTAATGGTTTGTCTGAATTAATTTAGTTGGTATCACACTCTTGCCACGACATTATCAAAAATAAAAAGGAGATCATAGAAGTCAAGCCAAAACTGAAAAGAAAGATGTCGGATGTGATCTCTTCAATCTACAACAAATGAGAATGATAGCTTCAGCTGTACTTAGTGTGAAAAACTGTTTTGGGAAATATGCTTAGTCACTTTCTTGTTGAGTGTTACACCAGCTGGTTAGCTTAGCTTAGTACAAAGACTTGAAAGAGAAGGAAACAGCTAGCCTCTGTCCAAAAGTACCACAGCATGTCATTTCTACACTAAACTACAGCCATTTTCCCCTGTTTCCCGCTAATTGGCTCCTGGTGATGCGTCATATTTACAGTACGGACAATCTTCTCATATCACTCAAAGAAAGAAAGCAACTAACTGCACGCCCCAAAATGCCTATTTCTTTAAAGGCAAGGCAAAATTCAAACAGACTACAGCACTGTGTAAAAATGTGGCCTTCTCATTCATTTGAACAGAACCGCTGAAATTCACCACTGAAAAATTCGTTGCCCAGCAAATATATTTCTGGCTCAACCTTTGCCACATCATCATCCATACACCAATCAAAAATGTGCAAGCACATATACCGTGTAGCACCATAGCTGGGTATATCTACAGCTGATCTCATCACGATGAGTGAGAAAATCAAAGATAATGCTGAGATAATGTTCCATACTTGTAAAATGTTAGAGCTTAGTTTTCTGAACTGATGTGTGATATTTGATTAGCAGTTGGCTTTTAAACATATGGATTATTTTCTGTACCTGGACTTCAGTGTAGCCATTTACATGAGACAACACACCCTCTTGCATGTTTTTAATGCAGTGCTGTTTTCTGTATGAACACTTGATAAGACTGGTGATATTCAGTATTTTTCTCTTAACAACTTTTAACAAATCCCACAAAAAGACCAAAACAACTGTGAACTGATCCCAAATATCCTCTTTGTGGAGTATTTATCTTTTCCTGTGCCACAGAGTTCCATTGTTGTCAAATACTTTTAAAATACATCGGTGAACCACACTGTGGATGATATAGTATATTCCTTTTCTTGCTATTTAAATGGACACTGTAATTTATTTTAATTCAATCCCACATACGTACAGTGTCCTAGTATTATATATGCTCTTTACTTCACATATTTTGATCCACAGCAGAAAATAGTTCCCAGCAAATGCTCAGTCCTCGTCCTATTTAAAAGCTCTTTAACAGGAAGCAGTCGGCTTGGGGTTGAGTGGCACAGATAGGGTAGGGGAGTCACGACTGCTGAGAGACAAACTAACACACTGTTGGTTTTAATCTTTTCAGGAACATTTTTTAAACTTGAACAGGGAAATTAAAGAAAACTGGCTGACTTATTCTATATTCAGAACATGATGTTTCTTTCATTTTTTTTATATTAGAACATTTTAAAATACATTGTAAAAACAAAACAAAAAATCAGCATTTAATATATTGGTTGAGGAGACAAATCTATTTCCCCATATAGATATTACTCTTTATATATTTTATCTGATGTTCCTCATCTGTTTACAGGTATTTGAATTTCTTTGCATGTCAGTAATTTAATGCTTTTGTGCAATGCTATCAACTTTTGCAACATCTGATCTAAATACAATAAAGCCAAAATGCTTTTTTGTGTGTATTTTATCAGATGTGTGAGGCTCATCTTTAGCCTTTAATGCCATCCCAAGACAATTTAATCATGTTATGATCAATTCTAATACAAGGCAGGATATCAAGAACATGAGCAGAGATGTAGGCAGGGACCAAGCTGTTACATCTTATTGATTTCACTCCCACAACAGCTGGAGACAAGATGCAAACATTTCCTGCCCGATGCATATGTAACCAGTGTATCCTCTGAAGAAATCTTGTTCTTGGACTTGAGAGGACATTGTATGTAAGAGCTTGAAACCTGGGAGACATTTATACAGATCTCACCATGGGATCTGAAGATGTTCAAATGCCTTTTTAGGTGTAGCCAGTTGCCTTTGAATACATGCTTTTGTATATAGACATGTGAGAAATTAACACTGGCTATGCTAATATGCAGCGGAGCAAAGCCAAATTTCATACCCTGTGATTGAGCCTCTCGTGTTAAACCAATTTACCGGCCACAGATTGAACTCCCTGCAAGCCAAAAAGCATGACAGGATTAGATGGCTTCCTCTCTTATTTGACTGAGCACTAGGTTACTTTGAATACATGAGACACAAGTGGTAATCCCAGCAGCATTTCTTGCATTTGACTGAGTATTGATGATTGTAAGCTTGTAAGTTAAACACATAAGACTTGGCATGATGTTTTGCCTGCCTTCTACGCTAAGTATAGTTTCTTCAGCATGTAAGGTCTGCTTTTATTCATATATATATAGGGTGCGCTGCTTTTAGATATGTCATTGATTAAAGGGCCACTTGACCAATTTTACACTAGATCGAGCTCGCTTTACTTGTTATGAGAAAAAC
>NW_018128267.1:257502-260207 GCF_001952655.1 Monopterus albus | reverse complement strand
CTGTTAGAGTTTAGAGGCGTTAAAGTCTCAGGCAAACATGGTCATTTTTTGATTTTCCATATTTTGAGCTCCGAAGTCCCATAGTCTAAAAACTATGGGAGGGGGGACTGTAGTGGATAAAAATAAACAAGGTTCCAGAGGGAATATGTAATAGAACAGTATGTAGTTCATATATAGATAGTATTTGTACTAGTTGTGTAAGGGTGAGCTAAGTGTTTATGGGTTCATTAAGTTCATGTGAGCTGAACAATAAGGTTATATAAGTTGGCCAAGATGTTTCCTGTTTTTGAAGTACATCTCAGGGTGTTGTCTCCCGAAACTGGAGACAGGAATCTAGGTTCAGAAATTGACGCAACAGCCTAAGGGAAGCTGCTGATAAAAGAGTGAGCCTGAAAGAGAGAGGATGACCATGCTACCGTGAACAGTGTACCACAAGCCCGGCCTCGGAGGGCCGGGGGGAGACGACGACTGTCTGGGGCTGACAGGGGAACCGACTGACAACAAATGACTGACCTGACTGACTGGTGCTCTGACAATTCTCTTATGCTTTATCTATTCCATTGCAAGAGGAGAGTCTCTGTTCTCTGATCTCTGTTCCCTAACTACAAGATTATGTGTTTAAATACTACTCTAATATTACAATTATTCTGAATAAATGATCCTTTAAATTGTAATGGTTTGTCTGAATTAATTTAGTCGGTATCACACTCTAGCCACGACACATGTCACTAAGCTTGGACTCAAGATGGACAATGAAACAGCTGGAATGAACAGTCATCACAGAGCACCAGGTGCACCTGGCAATCTAGTATACATAGAGAGAGCAGAGGAAAACCTGAAACAGAGAGGAGTGGTATACAGACAGTTCCCCATCAAGCTGGCCTTTGCTTGTACAATACATAAGGTTCAGGGAATGACAACAACATCAGTTGTAATCTCACTGAAGCACATTTTTGAACCTGGCATGGCTTACGTGGCTTCCAGCAGAGTGACATCCCTCAGTGGACTGCACCGACTGGACATGGATGAGACACGGTTTTATTCAAGCCCAGCAATCACATCAGCCCTGGAGACCATGAGACAAGCCAACATGAATGACATGATGCCACTTCTTCAGATCAGACAAACACTGAGTAGACCTGACACTCTGACCATCATTCACCATAACACAGAAGGACTGCCGTCTCATGTCAGTGACATCAAGAGTCATCATGAATTGTGTCTGGCAGATGTTTTGTGTTTCAGAGAAACTCACCTACAAGGCTCCTTTGTCAGTGAAAATCTGCAGTTGGTAGGTTACAAGCTGATAAAACACAACCGACATCTGTCCTATTCAAATTTTCCACAAGTGGCCAATAGAGGTGGTAGTGGAGTTGCTGTTTATGTAAGAGACCACATTTATGTGTACAAAAAACAATACATACATAATGTAACTGACCTTGAGTTTATAGCTTTGAAGGTTGAAGCCCCAGCAAGTGCACTCATTGCAGTTGTATACAGACCTCTGGACTACAGCTTGCCATCATTCCTGTCAAACCTGGGAAGTCTACTGGACAGACTTAAAATCATGGATTTTCACCCCATCATTGTCTGTGGTGATTTCAATGAAAATCTTCTGTCTAATGCTAGCAAGCCAATACTGGAGCTGTTCACCTCTAGGCGATATGCACAATTCATCACCGCAGTAACCACAGAGAAGAACACACTGCTGGACCTCATTTTCATCTCGCGACCACACCAGTGTCTCCACAGCAGTGTAATGAAAACTTACTACAGTTACTACAATCCTGTATACTGTGTATTGTCCTTTAACAGATCATGAAGAAGTCAGGTGAGTTTTAAAGACAAGACAAGGCAATGTAAATGACTTGTTACTAATATTTATATTTTCAGTGCAGAGATTGATCAAATTGTTTTGTTGAAATGTATGTAATATACAGGGTAGGTGAAAAGTAACTAGGCATTAAAAATTGGCTATAGAACTTGTAGTATCATTGGAGTCATCATGAAAAGTCATCTATTTTACTATGGATGAAAACAATCTCATCCTATTTACTATCATTTGTAAATAGACGATAGTAAATAGCATTTCGGATTAAATCAATAGTAACAGAAATAAATCAGTAATCAGCAATATAAATCAGTAATATACAAGTAAATCAGTAATGAATGAATGAATGACACTTTATTACAGACTCAAGGTCCAGGTTCAGAGACAAATAAAAGCAATAAAAGAACAGTTTAAAACGAAACAATAAAGACTGAAAATACATAAAAACGAGAACAAAAAGAACACCCATAAAACTACTGCCCCTGAAAAGGCAGGCATACCAGTGTTTCCAGAGAACCGAAGTAAAACGCATGTCACTGTGTGCAACATCAGTCAACAATAAAATGATATGATTTTTTGAACCATTCAAGCAACAAATAAATTTAAACATCAGGTTTCTTAAAACAGCAGAAAATGTACTAACTCGAGATGACACGAACAATTCACTTGCACTCGTCCATCTAGGCTTTCTCAATAATATCCTTAGGGCGTCATTGTAAGCTACTGACAGTTTCCGAAGACTGCCCTTTTTATAATTACACCACAGATGAGCAGTGTACAAGGAAGTACAATACGCTTTAAACAAAGCCAGTTTTACTCCCACCGAGCATGCACCAAATTTCCGTGCCAGTATATTAGCTTGTACATATAACAT
>NW_018128267.1:255057-257176 GCF_001952655.1 Monopterus albus | reverse complement strand
TTATCCCATCTAACAGACATAGTCTGGTGGGCATACCAGTATGACAAACATCTCACTATATATTTAGGTACTTGGGCGTCACACAGTTTCTGGAATAATTTCCTGTGATTCACTCGGTCAAAAGCTTTGGAGGCATCTAAGAAGCACATAAATACAGAGGAGTTTTTGCTTTTATATTTACTGACTAATTCTTTTAGGGCAAATATACACATGTCAGTGCCATGGCTAGTTTTAAACCCAAATTGGTTTGCAGTAAAGCTAATAAGATTGTGAAACCTATTCAAAAGAAGTTCTTCAGCAACTTTTGACGGGAATATTAGCAAGTGCAATAGGTCTATAATTCTCCGAGCTGCCCACCTTCCCTGCTTTATCCTTCACCATAGGAACCAACAGTACTGACATAGAGTCAGGCAGAAACCCATGCATAACTGAGGCAGTGAAGCAAATGGCTAGAAGAGGGGAGAACCTGAGAATGGCGTACTTCAGATGTTCAGCAGAGATGTGGTCCAGCCCAGTAGCCTTATTTTCAGACAGATTACTTATTGCTTGGGAAACTTCATTGGATTTAAAAGATTCAACAAAATCAACCCCACCCACCAAAAAAGTTTCACTCTGATTGCAGTTAAATAACTCACAGTAATGACGCCGCCAAAACTCAGCTATCTTATCAGGATCAGAGATTCCATCAATAGTGTGAGGTACGGAGGATCTACTCTTGTTAATGTATTTGACATCCTTCCAAAATGATAATTCGTTATGAGTTTTTTCGCCAAAGAGTCTGACCTCATCTTTTGTTCATTTTTCACAATAAACCGAATGGCATATTTATATTTCGCAGTTGCACGCTTTTTAAGCTCAAATATTAGCCCAGATCTGGGTTTACCGGCAAGAGCCCAGGAAGTTGTAGCCTTTCGGGCTTCAGCCTTAAATTCGGCCACATAGGTGCTCCAACCAGGCCTAGTTTTACGCTTCCCTTTATCTTTGTGAAACGGCACACTCGCGTCCAACAGCGCCCAGATAATATTAAGATACATGGCAGAGATATCTATCTTGTGGTTAGCATCTGTACAGTTAGGATCATTACACATAACGGCCTCTCTAGGTAATGTGATATCGCGTAACCGCTTATCAGTGAGATTATGATAACTGGCAAGACCCTCAGGAGAGCAGCTGTAGAAATGCAATGGTTGAGCCACGATGTTGTATGCCAGGCCTCACTAATATATGTAAAGCTCTGACTAGGCAGGAACTCACTGCTAAACAAAATCAAATTATCGGCACAAAAGTGCAACATATGCTTTGCAAAAACAGAATCCTTATCTGATATATTTACGTTCATATCACCCACAATATATATACGCTGGTATACCTGTCGATATGTATAAAAGAAGTAATAAAAGCAAGCTTGTTGAAGTACTCCTCCTCATTTTGATTACATTCATAAGGAACATAGATGTTTAAAAACACAAGCTCCTTGTTATCCAGAGTCGGGCGTATTGCAATACACCAGTCCTCAACCCCTGGGTCCAACCTCTTAGACCACAAGATAGCCACACCACCAGGAATCCGTCCACGCTTAAAACCGAGCCCAAAGTCAGTAGTAGACTCTCCAGCGACGAGGAAATTATCGTCCAAGGATTTAAGACCACATAAATCCTGCTTGGCAAGAAAAGTCTCTTGTAATCATAGGATGTCACGTTGTTCCAGCAGCTCTTTAAACACAATGCAGCGAACTTTATCCTCCACATTATGACCTAAGCGAAGGTTATATGAGATTACTTTAAGATCCATAAACATGAGTTAGAGCTAGCATCTGCTTCCAGGAGAGGGCCTTGCTCGGGTAGAGTGAGCAGCATGAGCACCACCAACAAATTTACGTGGTTCAAAATATTGCCTCACAAATGTACCCTCGGGCCATAGCTCTGGATTATACATGTCATCCACTTCATTGCATTCAGCAGACACTTTAAAAGACGCAAACCTAGTGTTTCCTGAAACAATTTTATGACGCATGACGTCATGCCCAAGTTTTTCTTTCAAATACGTACGTAAAACCTCGGCTTCCAAGTCTGGTGAGAATTTTGTAGCAACGACACTGACCATCTTGGTTTTAATCGTT
>NW_018128267.1:248734-254023 GCF_001952655.1 Monopterus albus | reverse complement strand
AATTTGGGGTCACTGGGACACCAAGGGTAATAAACAAGAGATTAGATCTAAAAGCCAACAAGAGGAAGACAACTTCAAAGGCAGGGCAATATACAGACACACACAGGCAAGACAGTTTAATTAGCCAAACGGGAAGCCATGTCACGTATAGTGCAACAAAGAAAGAAGTGAGTGTAGGAATTCAGACAGTAGAATTTCCTCCATCTTTAGGAAGCTGCTTTTCCCATTGGAGCAGAAAAGATGCAGGAGGAGGACGGATGGATAGATGGACCAATAGAACAGCACGAGAGGACCGGACCAGCCTACAAGGGCACATTTGAAATTGTATAAAATCAACTGAATGGAGGAGGACAGTGTTCCTTCTCGTCCTGAAGACGAGTTGAATGGTTTTGCTGTTGAGGTCAGGGCTTCAGATAGAGATGGAACCCAGAGCTCTGTAAATTGCTTTATTCGATGGTCTGTTCAGTTATGATAATAAATGTTTGAAAGGTGATAATTTTTTCATAAAAAACACGCTGTACCAACAACACATCACCATGGACAGCACGCGTTTCCAACGCACTGACACGCTTGATCGTGTCTGCTGCAACAGCCCGCAGACCGTCGCTGGCTTCAACTTGCAGGTGAGCCACTTGCTTCATCGCAGTAATTTCGGCCTAAAGATCCTCCATTTTACAAAGCAAGCCACACACATCCATATTCGTGAACGTCACAGGTGGCAGGTGGAAGTTCATCTAGATAGTGAGACACAAATCTGGGGGTGTCCTCCCCACACTCGTTCAAAACTTTAAGACAAGCCTTAACATTATTAACGTCTTTATGCACTCCCTTATGCAAGACGTTACGCTGGGTAGTGACGTAGACTTCATAGAGCATTTTCTTCGAAGCCTCAATCCACTCAGTGTCAAAGGTATTGACTGCCAAGAGGACAATCTCATCCTGACTTAAGGTCCTTAGTTTAACATAGAGGAAATGCAAAAATTCATCCTCTACTATAACTTTACCGTCAGTTGTTTTATACACTTCAGGTTTTAATCGAACCTTGGCAAACACAGGAGCTCCAGGTGCGTGTGCGACCGTCACGTCTGCCATCTTAAATCTTAAATATATATAAATCAAATAGGATTTCATTAGAAATCTATTTATCTATTTAGAGACCGTTTTCATCATGGCACCAGTGATACAAGTTCTATAGCCAATTTTTAATGCCTAGTTACTTTTTACTCACCCTGTAGAGTGCCATACTGTTGTTGAACACAGCTTGCAAAATTTTAGTCAGTAGAATAAAACTTGGTTTTATTATTTGTTTTAAGAGAAATGGATAATATTATAATTCATATTTTTTTCTGGTAACTAAATTGTTATTGGTAAGTATGTGTTTCAAGAAAATGGAAAATATAATGGGTTGCAATTTTTCAGGTAACTATATTAAAATGAGCTATACATTCAGCATGGTTTGGGCTATGCATTTATCAGGGTGGGTCGGGGTTTAGGGTTGATAAATGCACAGCCCAAAAATGTGTCAGGAATGCTGTACAATACTGCACAGAGCTGCTGGCCCATCTTCTACATCAAGAACACTGCTGTGTTTTCATACCAGTGAAAATGGTTTCCTGCCCTCCAGCAGTGTTCAAGGTATACAACAGCTAACCAAGCTTCTAACATCATTTGTTTCATAGACTCCAGTTTTTAACAGTCTTTCTGTTTTCTTGTCACCTCCAACACACTATCTCCACATCACTATATGCAGATCCATTGCTCTATTATGTTGATCACTTTTGTGAATTTTCAGCAGGCGTGGCAAGATAAAGCAGTGAAATAATGTAATTTATTTTATACCAAATACCAGTTTAGGGACAACCTTGTCAAAAAAGAAATTTTAAAATGTAAAATTTGCACACATAACTTAAAAAATTCAGTTTGGTGTGAGGGCAGTATCACAGCTGTGGCATAGTGGGGCAGGGGCTTTGAAAAGAAGAACGGTGAGAAACTTTATTTCTGGCATAACTATAAATGCAAACAGGAATTTCAACACTGCCTTTGTTATTTCTTTGGATCGTGTATAAAGGGAGTAAAATAATAAAACTGATATCTTTAAACTTGTTTAGGGAGGAGTTTGATGCTGCACAGAGCAGGCGCTGTCAAACTGAATGTGGTGACTGATCTGATAGATTGCTTGAGGGTCAGCAGTAGTAAGGCTCCATGGAACTGAATGGTGTAAAGGTATGGATCTGCACATGGTGATGTGGCGACAGTATGTTGGAGGTGATCCTGGCTTTGGCGTTTCAAGTGGCTCGTGAACTGTTGCTTTCATTTGTCTGGTCAAAGTTTGGTGTGAGTACAGCATAACAGCAGTGGCATAGTGGGGCAGGGGCCTTGAAAAGAAAAACAGTGACAATCTTTAATTCTGACATAACTAATTATAAATGCAAACAGGAATTTCAACATTGTTTTTGTGTGCAAATTTTACATTTTAAAATTTCTTTTTTGACAAGGTTGTCCCTAAACTGGTATTTGGTATAAAATAAATTACATTATTTCACTGCTTTATCTTGCCACGCCTGCTGAAAATTCACAAAAGTGATCAACATACTGTATTATTCACGCACTTTGATTTTTGTATATACAGCAGTGACCTAGTTTTCCTTACATTTACAAACAATATGTTTTTTGGCATTTAACTTTTTAAAACCTAATGAAAACTAAACAGAGTGTGTGCTGCTTGGTGACCTAGGTGCCATATCTGCCTTTGGCCAGGGTCTTGGTCTCTTGGCTCCACATCTGAAGACTACTGTAAAAACTTAGGAATAACATTTCATAGTGAGTTGATAGTGGATAAGACGATCAACTCAGTCGAGCTTCTTCCAGATGAAGTTACTAAATATAAAATCATTCCTTTTTTCAATGATTTTGAATTTGTGATCCATGCTTTTATTGTACTCAGGTGTCAGTCAGTCATCCCTCTCTCACCTTGAGATGACTCAAAACGCTGCTGCTTGTTTCCTAATAAGTACAAGAAAATTCTATTATACATAGAAATGCTTTGGCTGAATTTTACACAGCTATTACAGTATCCAAAGTTCTGTCACTTTTTCTGTTACTGTGTGCAGGAGAAATAAAAACATTAGAGAAGGTGGTTAAGACTACATCTAAAACCATAGGCCATTTCCTCCCTTTAGTTTCTTCTATCTTAAACAAAATGCACTGAATAGTGAGGGCTCTCATGCAGTGTTCCCCTCCCTCAGAGATTGCCCTATGGAAGAAGGTTTAGACAGCAATTATAAATCAAAATGGTTTCAGAGGAGTACATATCCTAGAATCCTCAGAAACACCGTATCTTTGGTATTTAATGAAACCTGTTCCGATGAAGGATAATCCTATGGCTTATGATTTGTATTTGTTTAGATATATAATGGGCTGTTTTTAATATTTCTTTTATTTAATTTATTGTTCTTGTATTGGTTAAATGTAGTTTTAAAATGACAGAAATTTTTTTATGTTTTGTGCTTGGAGCAAATATTAAAACAAATTCATAGTATTCTTGTATGTTTGGTAAATAAAGTTTTTTGATAGACGGGTTGATTTGTTAATTGATTGATTGTCAAGGAGACAGTGACAAGAAAATTTCATGTTTTAAGTATATTTGTTTATATCAACACCCATTTGAGGTAAAACTCAAAAAAGTCATAGAAACATTCCCCAGGTTGGTAATTACCATCAACATTAGCTGGACTTTGCTGAACTCTTAAAGTTGACTGTGAGGGTTTTGAAAACTCTCCCAGTTTTGAAAGTGTAGTTGAAGACCTTTAGGGCATGTTCAAGTCGATCTACCTCTAGGCTAAGCACAATGGTCTCCTATCTGCCAGCTGAAATTCATAGCTTAACACTGTTTCACACATATATTTTGAAAATCTGGCATGCTATGGAGCCTTCATGTGAAGTCAATTTGCAATCTGAGCTTTTATTTTGAAAAGCCAGCATGTCTTTACAAAATGTTCAGAATAAAGCTAAATATTTTTAAAAATATGAAGTTTTGAAAACCTCTGAATAAAGGCATGAATGTCCTTGAAAAGCTGAACATTTTGATACCTGAAATAGCTGCCTCTTACTTTGAAGGCAGACCAACCTGTGTGTGTGTGTGTGTGTGTGTGTGTGTGTGTGTGTGTGTGTGTGTGTGTCACTTTGCCACTGTGTGTGTTACTGCATGTCATTGTATTGCTTATAACTACAGCTGTAGCTATAAGTAGAATATTCCTATTCACCTGTATGGGGCAAAATTTCCAGAAAAAGCTAAATATTTTAAAAAGTATGTTTAAAAAAATTCTGAATAGAAGCATGAATGTCCTTGAAGAGCTCATCATTTTGATACCTGAAATAGTTGAAGGTATGCTGAAGTAAAATTTCTCCATTTATTTGAACTGGGCAAAATTTTCAAATTAAAGCTAAACATTTCAAAGTTATGAAGTTTAGAAAAATTCAGAATAAAAGCATGAATGTCCTTGAAGATGCTGAACATTTTGATACCTGAAATAGTTGAAAGTATGGCAAAGTAGAATTTCCCCCATTCATTTGAATTGGGCAAAATTTTCAAAATAATGCTAAAGCTAAAAATCTGGCATGTTTCCAGAACTTTATGTGAGGTTCAGTTAGTATACTGGGCTTTTATTTTGGGGCCTTCATTTGAGCTTAATTTGCAATGAGAGACTTTTATTTTGAAAATTTGGTGTATTTTGGGGTCTTAATTTGAACTCATATTTTGAAGTTAGACCAATCTGTCTCTCTCTCTGTGTGTGTGTGTGTGTGTGTGTGTGTGTCACTGCGCCACTGTGCGTTACTGTGCATCACTATTGATTGGATTGTATATGGGTTTTATTTTGTGTGCATGTTATTTTGTTGCTGTTTGTGTGTGTAAAAGTAGCAGGTGAGTCATTAAGTGACTCAGCAGTTTGAGGACACTACAGCAGTCAAACATGGGTTTCGAACAATTGACATAAGTCCTATTGAAAAAAAAATCTCTTCACTATGAGCAGCAGGAGGTTTCAACGAATATGTTGATCACCTTTATGTCAAAATATTCCAGAAAATGGAGCTGTGGCGATTTACAAATGCCCTAACTTTTGCTTCAAGCAGATTCTCTCAACCACTTTTTTCAATGGCAGACGAGAGAGTGAGGTGGCACACTCTCTGGAACAGTGACATGCGGTGAGGTTGACAGCTGGTGAGGCACTGACTCTTTTACAGTCAGATTTACAAATACAAATGAACCGTTAACAAATTGTCTGTTAATTG
>NW_018128267.1:245966-248553 GCF_001952655.1 Monopterus albus | reverse complement strand
TATGTATTACAAACCCTTTTACCGTTCAAATCCAATATTAAAACTAATTTTTTCAATAAAGAAGATCCTTCTGGACAAAAATGTCCAGACTGTCAAAAATGTTTTGATTGAAAGTCCAGATTTGCAAATTTTCTCAGCTTGGAAATGTAATCTTCCATTTTGATAAGGCGGATTGTAAAGGAAATATAAACAAGCATGAAGAAGATTGTAGGTAGCGCAAGAATCTGTGGGCTCACAAGCACCCTCTGCCTTGAGGCAGGGGTACTGTTTGCCTAACTGAGTAACTTTTTTACTGGGTTTCATGGTTAATCTGTGAGCCTAAACATGTTACAGAACTACATTTTATACATTATCAAAATCACATTAATACAAAATCACACACACACACACACACCTGGTTTAAATCACATTTCAGCAAGCAGGCACAGGTGGGTTGACCTGCTCACGCCAAATAGCCAATAGGATTACAAAGTGTGAAATGTTGTACCTCTGTCCAGGACAGACCAGCCCAAGAAATGTAATGAGAAAACGTAACTCAGGGTTCAGAGAATGGATTTCCTGCGTGAGCTCTGTCTCTCTGATCGCAGCGTTGTAAGACTTCATCTGTGCCCAGACTTTGAGTAAACTTCCTGTTGATTTTAAACAGTCCTCTCCTGTCTTCACTTCTCATGCTTTCAATAAAAGAACATGGGTAAAATCTAACAATAAGAGCAGAAAACAAGCTGAAAAATTGTGAAAAGGCTTAAGGACAGAGCTAGAGTCATGTGACACACTCTACAAAAAAAGGCACTTTTGGCTTTTCCTGTTCAGGGAATTGGTCACCACAGCAAATCATCACACTAACACTCGCATGTTGACATTTGGCACGTGTTTTGCACCGGATACCCTTCCTGACCCTGATTCGAACCCAGGCCACAGCGGTGAGAGTGCTGCGCCTTAACCACTAGCCTACCAGGGACAAGCAAATGAAAGTCACTTTCGGCTTTTCCCGTTTAGGGGTTGCCACAGCGAATTGTCACACTGACAACTCACATGTTGACATTTGGCACGTTTTATGCTGGATGCCCTTCCTGATGCAACTCTGATTTGAACTCGGGGCGCAGCAGTGAGAGTGCCGCACCTTAACCACTAGCCTACCAGGGTCATGTGACACACTAGCGGAGAAATTTCCAAAATCACCATAAAACATAAACTGCAAGGATTCAAAATCTGCTGAACATTTTGATACCAGGATGGCTTTTCTAGGTGAAAGCATGCTGAAGTTATTAAGATTTGAAGATTTTCCCATTCATTTGAATGGGCAAAATTTTGCTGAAAAAAAAGCTAAATAGTTTAAAAAGTACAAAAGTTACAAAAAAGTTGTATGTATGTCCTGAAAAAGCTGAACATTTTGATATTTGAATGGTTTTTCTATCTGAAAGTATGCTGAAGTAGTTAAGCGGCAAAAAACATAAGGAAGAATAATAAATAAAAACCAGGATAACAATAATGTGGCTGCTGACTCAGCATCCACATTATGTAATATAATAATAATGTAACTTTAATATAGTAGAATTTTTGATGAAACCAGTACAGAAAAGACATTGCTCTGACAAATAAACTCAGCCTCCTTTTGCCTACCTTTTATGCAGTAAAACATGACAGGTGGTAGTGCTGGACTCACCGGAAGCTGTGGTCCTCAACCCATTCTGCTGCTTTGCTCCTCCCTCTGTTGTAGTTACTGCTGCTAAATGCAACAACTATCTCAAGCATTAGAATTTTTCTCTGAGCTTCAGCTTTGGCTACACTTTTATATTTTTAACTGTATCCCTCCTGTAAAGCAAGTCAAAAACAGTCTACCAGACAATGATAAGATACCAACACAAAACTCTAAGCAGGTGGCAGAACCATGTGACCAAACTGACTGCAGGGAGAAGCACTTGCACACAGAGCCACAGTGAGCTGTGCAGCCACATCTATCTGTCTCTTTTTCTCTCTGCCTCTGTGATGTGTTAGGTATTTTTTTAGTCAGATAGATATTGGTTAGGTACTTGTTGTATTAGAGATGTTTAGTGGAGACAGGATGTCTAGCTCAGGCTGTTAAATGCTTACTCATTTCCATGAGTTACTCCAGGTTGTTTATGTCCAAGGATAACTAGATAGAAAAGTTTGATTGTCAGCAGGCAGGAGGATTATTATTATTATTATGATATGTTTAGCCGTAATCTTAATCATAATATCTTCCTAGGCTTAATGTCCGGACATGTCCCTGAATGTCCTGTATGTTCTTAGATACACACCACTTAATCAACACTCACACACATTGATTTTCTCCATGTTTTGACTACTGCTACGGTCAGCTGTAAAGCTGGCATATCAGGTGATGCCACGGTTTGACGTGCCTGTGTAGAATGGGGTTAGCCCAAACCAGATATAATGTACAGGCCTGTTGGGTTTGGGGTCTTACATTCTTCATCTGCCTGCGCGCAGTATTGGAGGTGGAAGATACCTGGACGTGTAATGTTAATTTTGCCTTTGATCCTTTGAATAAACCAGCATGGTTTTTTTATCCACTTGAACCGCCTCGTCTCTCTGAGTTCCTGGTTAA